>NC_071978.1:7165877-7472648 GCF_026283585.1 Hylaeus volcanicus | reverse complement strand
TACATCTTGGCGTCTGAATATATTTCTCTACCTTTGCTGGAGACAAGATCCTGGAAGAAAACACGTTCTCGACAGTTGAAGTACGTTTTTCGAATTTTTTTTATATACACTATATACAAGAAAGTAATTACACCCTTTATTAGGAATCCACTCCTTTTGATTTTGTAACCTGAGGAGATTTGGGTTTCAGATAACGCGCGTGTTCGATTATTTATCTAGAAGTTAGACGGAAATTTTGTCTTCGATCAAATTTCTCCTTGAGAACATAAAACGCATATGATATCGGTGTTCGCCTTAGTTTCCAGCAATACATCTTGGCGTCTGAATATATTTCTCTACCTTTGCTGGAGACAAGTTCCTGGAAGAAAACACGTTCTCGACAGTTGAAGTACGTTTTTCGATTTTTATTTGCGAAAACTGTTTGCTGATATCGTACAACTGTTTTTAAATTACCCATACCGAGTTCGATCAATTATCTTCTTATACACAATTCAAAAAGTTACGACTTTTACTTTTCATTCGAAAGTATGACAACAGATCAAATTTCCTGAATTTTTACATATTTTATTATCGAGGCCCTCAGAGCTTTCTAAAATTTAGAATTTCTAAAACCTTACAAAGAGCCATTCTGAAAATTGTTAATTTTAAGTTTGATATTAATTATAATTTTTACTGTATAGTGGAGATTTTTCTGATACTTAGATTGATTTGAAAAATGGAGAATTCAGGAAGCAGCGTTAGAAACACGAAACTGGGTTATTTTCCTGAAAAATCGTTGCACGTGCAGTGCCTGAAACGAAGAAACGCCACTTTATTCGCACAGCCGTTTGATCGGGGGGGTTGAACATAACGCCCGTACGATTCTAATGCACTTTTTCAGCACGGTCAAACTCCAGAAGTATAATGTTCCGAATCAGTCGGCCTATCACGGTCCGAATGTTGCATGCGATGCACCCGTTGGCCCCGAAAGGTTTCGAATAGAACCGGTTCGATTTGAGCGAGATTAAAGCGATTTGCCGAATCAGAACGAACTAGTTCTACGAGTAGGAAGGTTGCGGATTTTCGACGAAATCTGCAGAGGGCCGCATTATTTTGTGACCGGCTGGTTCGGTCGGCCATTGTGCGGCATTATACGGATAAAAGCTCTGCCCGTGTAGGTATAACGGAGGGATTTATTACGAATCGATAACTTCGGCCCTTGTCACTACTCTCCGATGAAATGTCTGCTCGACGCCCAAAAATAAATTCCCTCTTACGCGCTGCGTGAAAACTTGCACTGCTGTCGATACTCTGCCCCATCCGCCGGCATTTTCTGTTTATTCTCTCCTTTCAAATGTTCGCCAGCTGGAAAAGTACGATAGCGTGGACCTTCGAAGGTGGAAAATGTTTAAACTAGATTGTTAACATGTTTCATAGATAGGTGAATTAGTGGAACAGTCTACGTTTTACGTTTTCCTCCAAATTGCAACTGGAAAGGTATGATAAAGATTTCTAAAGCCTCTTAAAATTTGGTCTTCCGACACATACAAACATCCAAACTCGAGACTTTGGAAAATAATTAAAAAATGCTCCTGCATGTTCCATTCAGTTAAACAATTATCATCGACGCAGAACAGATAATGATATAGAATAAACAACATAATTTCTTTAAAATTTAGTAATTTATAATATAATAGTGCGGCGTGTTTTACCTATATTTTTGATGTACAACATTTTCGACTCTATATATTCAAGTCTTCTTTTATTCATTACCCAATAATTCCAATGTCACCTAATAATGTTTATCCATACATTTAAAGCTCTCTTTAATTCGAACAATAGTTATTTCAAAGAATTTTTAAAATATTGCATGTATCAATTGTTATGAATAGCCAAGTATCGTACTGAATGCAAAGTACGTCTGACTACAGACGATCCACTACCACTGGCGCGCTGTGTTTACTCCTTTCCACTTACTCAACTTTATCCTTCGCTCATGCCACCGTTCACGATCTTGCTGTGTCACTCCATCGATTTGGTCTCAAAGCTTTATCGAGTACGAAGAATATTAACAAGTTCAAAGTCAAAAACGAAACTGTATTGACAATGTACATATTAACTTCCAGGACAATTTCTGGGTATTCCAATTCTCGGCATCGTTTTATTAATAAAGTCACGGGTACCGTTTGCAGTTATTTCTAAAAAAAGGCATCGAAAATCCTTAACACAAGTATCGTATTTCAAGCATCCAGGTTGTGCACGCGTTGACAATCTCGATGCAATTTGTTCTGTGTACACGGTACTGTTTGGATTGCCCGCGTATTGGATTCATGCATAAGCGATGGAAATTTCAATTCGCAAATATAAAAAAAATGAAAAAAAAATTGAAACAATGGAACGTGGAAATTAGAAAAGAGTATTTTTGGATTCTGCAGGGCGTACGCGGACCGGTTGTCGACGGCAATCTTCCGGCAGTTCGCATCGAGATTAAAAATATCATCTCTGGGAAAATTTATAGAGCCCGAGATAAAACGATAAATCAAAAAGTTCACGGCTTGACTCGAAGGGGTCTCGATTGATGGCACGAAACAAAATTGGCTTTTTATTACTGCGATTTTCGTAACTGAGGTTAAAATCTTTATCTTATTTGAAGTACTTGTAGGTCGTTCATAATTGATGGTGTTTATCAGGTTCTAAATATATTGAGATATTTTTTCTTAATTTTAGTTAGTTATCAAAGTGGAATGTGGCCAATTTGATATGAATATCGTGATTTCATTTCAGTCTGAATATATTTTGCAATTGGATAGTTTTAAATTTATAATGATAAATGTAAAATAAATATTGAAAATGTAGAAGTAAGTTAGTAAAAATATCGAATGCGGTCGCTATTCAATTACTCAAAAAGTAAACTCTGTCAAACTAAATACTTCAATATTAACAATTTGTTCGTTCCTTATTGTTTGCAGTACACTTGACGTAAATATTTGTTTACATATTTATTTTACAAAGTACCATTAAAAAATATATATTTAATGAAACGCACACTATTCGGCTTAGACGTAAATGTTGAAATACATCTTCAACTTATTTCTGTTTACTCTGTAAGATAAGCTGGACAAATTAAAAGGTATGAAACTTGCAATGTAACACCGTAAAGTTTGAAATGCTTTCGAGGAACAAATATTTACGGTATCATAGTCCGCCAGAAATAGCTGCATCAGTACTAACTACCTCCTGATAAAGCAAACTACATTGTTTGTGAAGCATCAGCACGATTATTCGAAATACGCGTGTTGATTGCATCGAAACAATTCCACTCGATACCGTTATTTACTAAACATTGCTACTTCCTATTTCAAAATGTATTTAAGTCCAATATCGAAAATAAAAGGCTCATGCCAATTAAACGAGAAAAGGTAGTGTCAATATCTACAACAAATTTCACAGTATTCATTTAAGTTCTAAGCAACAAACTGCTTTACTGATAAAGTACTTTTATTATTTTTTCTCGATGTTTAAGGGTCATATGAAAACATTGTATTCTTCGTTTAATTAAATATGCTTGAAAAAACCTGCTTCGATAATTACTTTAATTATTAAGCGCTCATTGGACTTCGAATATACTTTGCCTAAAACAGTTTTATTTTCAATTAACAAATAATAATTGGTTTCAGATTGTATTTGATGATACTTACGTTTGGATCTGATGGGAGAGTAAAAATACGGTTCCTTGGGGCCAGATGAAGACGAAGATCTGATTGTCGCGATAGCCATTACAATGGGCCGCGAATCAGCCTTATCTACGCTACCCATTGTCCCGCTACAGTTAAGGTAGTTAATCATGCCGAAGTTTACAAGGTATTAGGCGGTTAGCAATGCGGGAATTAATTTGTCGTGCGCGACGGCGCGGTAAATTGTCGCTGGGGCGTTGCTGTTGCTGTTACCGAATGGTAACACTAGGCTCAGGTTCTGAAGACTCTATAACTGTCCGATTGCGTGAGAAATTCCGTCAGTTGTGGACAAATAGAACGTTTATTTATTTATGTACCGGAAGAAGCTGTCACCGTGCTAAATATGTCGAACAGTATCATAAACGAGAAGTATTCTTAGCGGTGTCAACACTTCCGCTGTTCTTCGCGAATGTGGAGCGAAATTAACGAGCTACGTTCGAGTATTTGTGGGAATGAATAATTTTCTCACAGACACAAGCTATTTTCTGTTCTAAATCAGGAATAGAATGTAATGATCGATGAAACTAATACTGTCATCTTTTCTTGCGAATATACTGCATGTCTTAGTACTTGCATTACCAAGGAGGAAGGTTCTTTGTGCAAAAATAATGTTGAATATAAACACTGTGGCATCAACAGCTCCAGACACTTTTTCATTCGTATATTTTACTTTATGCATTTAAATACATTTTCTTAAGAAGAATGTAAGTTTCACCGAGCTCTGAAAAGAGTCCAAGGTATAGAAAAGGTTAAGAACCTCTTTGTAAGAGGATCAGTTGCAACAGAAGTGAGTACATATTCGGGAAAAATCTTGCAGTGAACGCGACTAAGAAACATGTAATGTATACATGTATCAGAGTATGTTCGTGTACATCATAATACTGTCAGAATCTTATGAATTCAAAGCGATTGAGGAGTTGAAGTATATATACACATTCTGTTGCGGATCTGTTACAAGTATATCCAACTACTGTTAAAAAGATAGAAAATATATTAGTGTTATCTGAGGTGAATTTATTTGGAAAAGGATAGGCATTCTCTGCCTCTGTCAAAAATAATGAACGGCAGTGGTAAACACAATATGTTCGTTGATCTTTCCAAAGCAGATATGTATGATACTTTTGATCTACGATTTTAGACTGTCTTTAAGTGTATGTAATTAGATTAGATGAAGATACAAGAAATATATATTTTAATTTAAGCGGAAGTATAATACATCCCACAAATATATAATAATTATTACTTGAGGCCCAACCATTACAATTAAAATTCAAGTACGTGACGTCATCCAAACTCTAACATATAATCATAAATACGTACTTAGATAAGTTTCTTCTAGCTTCGAAGACCTATATACCCGAAATGGATTCACGTAACACGTACGAAGTCGTTCCACTTACAAAAGTCATCCTTCCGTTATAAGTTCCCTGAGAATCTTTCCAACATTCTCAAAGATTCCTCGGATTTGGAAAACGCCCGTAGCGAAAACGTTCAGTCAGATTCCGCAGAAAAGAGCGACTGAAGAATCGAATGCTCGTCAGTAAGCACCGGGCTCGCATTGTTCTGCGCACCGACGTACTTCTTGGAAATTCCGTCGCGTAGGTCGACAAGTCGCTGAGCTGGGCGAGCATGGGGGGTTTCGCCATGCGAGGGGGTTGGAAGGGCACGGAAGACCGCGTGCCGGTGTAACTTTCCCGCAGCGTTACGTGCCACGTATGTGCGACGGATTTCCAGCATGGAATTTTCCTGGAACGAAACTGCCACAACGTGTGCAACACGCGCGCGTGCATCGCGCTCCTAGGATTGCAGTTGCTCTCGACGCCCAAGACTCTTGCTCCCCCTCCCCCTCTACACGTCGACGTGTTGGGTAGGAATAATCGTGAACGCCGGTTCCATCGTCGGAGTTTCGAGGGCTCGAGTGGATGCTGCTCACACGTGTTGTTAAGTACGTTTATGGACCGTTCTAAGGGTGTGGTCGATGATAGCAATGGGCTCGAACGCAAACGAGGGCTCCGCGAACTTTCAAGACAGCTGAAACTAATCACCGTGAGAATTTCTGGACGACTAGTGTTCGTTGGTCGTTACATCGAGATGGTGGTAAGGTGCGTGGGAGAACAACTTGCTGACATGTGGAGACATTGTTAGGTTCTGCCGTTAATCTCTAGTAGAAACAGGGTAGTTGATTGATACCAGATGCAACAGTATACTGGTCGGACTATGATTAGAGGAAATTACTATTGAAAAATTACTATATTTGTGAAATTTATTATTTTGAATACGTGATTTGTAACCTAACAGAGCTGTAGTTATAGGTTTCTAATGTTGAATATATTAGGTCGTCCCATAAGTTTGTGCTGATGAGTGTGTCAATATTAAATAAAAGACTACAGATATTTTATAGTGACGGTATAGTGATTATGTCAGAAAGGTGAGAGAATATTGTAAAATTAGAGAGATTACCTTTTTTTGTAACACTTAAGAGTATGTTTCACACATTAATTTGAGTAGCAGAAGTACGAGTGGCATGAACTTCTAAGACGACCTAATAAGTACCGTTTCAATAGTATTCTCTAGCTACTCGAGCTCAAACCAATCGCCTCATGTCTCGCTGGTGTCCTTTTCCACAAAATGTCTTCATAACATTCAAGCGCGATTATTCGTTGATACTTCGGCTCGAGATCGGCGAACGTATTGCCCCGCGTCGTCTGCGTGTGTAATAGCCGGGGATTATGGGCATCAGGCTAAGGAATTGGGAATCAATATTGCGGGTATTTACGGAAGGTCTCGCTAAGCAGTTCTCGCCTCTTCCTCTGTTCGTGGCACTAATTGTTCGCTTCTGCTGTCCGTGAAATGCTCCTGCTTTAATTAAATCGGTTTATTAAGTTTTCGAACGGATGCACAGCATTGTGATTCCTTCGTCCTGGCCTCCCTTCCCCTGCCAAACTTTTTGTCCTGCCAATCCCCCCAACGGTCTCCCACCCCTCGTCAACCACCCTCGGTCCAATACCTGGTTTTCTTCTTTTCCTTCCTTCCTTCCTTCCGTTTTTCCGTAGTTTCTGCGGGATACGTATCGGGTTTATATCGCCAACGGGCACGTTCGACTTTACGATCCGTGTTAATACCACGTGGATAACTGCGTCGGGAAAAGGCGGTTCAACTTCGCGGAAAGTTTTTCGAGCATCCGCGCGTCGATGCGAAGATAAGCCCGGTTCGTTCTCATAAAGTAAAGATCAACGGTTGAATTAAACATAAGATTGCACACGCGATCCTTGGAATTATTGGTCGAATTAACCGTTCCACTCTTGATGGAGCATGAAACAAACGGTGACGAGCAGTGCCTCGAGGAAGGTAGGAAAGAGGCCTTGAGTGCCAAAACAGTAGTCATTTACTATTCAAAAACGATAGAAGTGTTGATTCGAAACCTTGTGATTGTAGCTCTAATAAATTATATGTTCACAGTTGTGAGATCTGTGATTGATAGATACCTCTAATTGTAATTTAACATGAGAAAGAAATAGTGTTACAGCTTTAGTCAAGTGCACAGTCAATTGTTTCAAATTCTGAGTGAATATTCACCCTTACAAACGCTCTTTAATAACATCTAAAACATATTACTGCTCATGTTATGAATATACGCTTTAATAGCCACATTACGTTCCAACAGGAATTACACAGGCGTGCGTTGAAAGTTGAAGATTTATGTTAGCGATGATCCTTTGATAGGAAAAAATGGGAGGGAGTGTAAAATATTCATTAAGCCCGTAGATTGTGGAATCTCATTACAGACCAACGCTCGGACGTTCGTTTAATGTCGGTCTTACAAATGCTGAAACGTTACGTTATTTAATGCTTTTGAGTTACAGTTCACAGTATTCCTTGCAAAACCCGAATACATTAAATGTGGATACAAGTTTCAGCAGGAACACGAATATGGTGTGATGTAACACGTCACGTTATAATACATTACACGTTGTTAGAAGTGTGTTCTACTAAAACTTTGCTTCTCGAAACTCCAAAATTGAATGTCAACTAAAATCTGATCTCACTGTAGGAGTCAGTACTGATATAAATTTCAAGCAGTCGAATTAACTATAATTATGTATTATAATTTTCTTACATATTACTGAACATGTTGGCTGACATGTCACACATATATATTTCACAGTAATGTCGAATGAATTTAATGAGCTAACAAAGTTTAAAAATAATTAATTCATGAAAATTAATTTTGAGTAAATAAAATAAATAAAATTGTTTCAGTATTTTATACTCGAGATAATTACAGATGTGCTCGTTATTGATAACAACAAATGCAAAAACTGTTAGCCATAGTATATCTCGTCGAAATGATCTCTACTTTGACTAAGCACGTGCTGATTAAACTACACTGGGGAGCAGATCTATTGGCACCTCGAAAGTCATTACCGGGCTGGCCTGGTGCTGGTAAGTGATAGGAAGAGGAGAGGAGGTAATGAACTTCGCGGCAGTAATAGATCTGTGCCCTAGTCCTTCAACTCAAAGATAGCATAGGTCTGTGAAGGCGCCACAAGGCGAATGGCATATACAAATACAGAGAAACTCCAACAGAGATGTTGCAAAAACACAATTGAATGCTAAAGATAGTTTTAGTGGTGTCTGCTATTGTGCATGAAGATTGAGTGTAGTATTATTGTCCTCAGATGTACTTTTGCCTATATTTGAACAATCTAATTACCTCAATTAATTCAAAAGCAATGTAGGAGAAACGTGCCAATTTGTCATTTTTAAAGGGTAGTCTGTATATTTCCTCTTCAGATTTTTATGTGGTACGATTGGAAAAAACACGAGAAGAAATAAATACTTCATTAGTTTGAAATAATAGTAAAGTAAAAGAAGGCGCAACAAAAAAAAATAAATTAAATACGATAAATACGATATAACGCGAATGAAACTGAAATACTGGTTTTGCAATCTCCGAAGGAAAAATATTATCGTAAATAAAATAAACATAATATTCGACACCGCGATTGCATGAAATACTTTTACGTTTACTAGCAAATGGAGCAAATGACGTTCGAATTAGGTTAAAATGCAAAATTGCAAACAAAATTCGTCTCACGCTGCTTCGTTGAAAGAGGTAACGAAAATGGCAGTTTTCGAACGCCAATTAACGACCGTAATCGTAATTTTTAAACACGGTAATAACTCCATCGCGCCATTCTATGAGGGAGTCGTAGTCGAGAGGTATATCATTTAAAATTTCGTAATCACAAAGAGCGAATCCAGCACGCTGCGACTATAAAGCTTAGCTGCATTCAGTATCGTTACAATTTGGCTTTTGAAAAGTTGAAAGGGACATGGAAGATCTGCGCGTCGTTCTGTGTAATATGATTAGCGACGAACTAGCGGGAATTGCTCGAAGCAAAAACTGATAATACCTGAACGATAAATGCGTCCGCAAATGCATGCCGTATTGATTCTTAATCCTTTGAATCGATAAACGTAATCCTCCCCGTATTACACGGATGACCAGGCTCGCCGAGCGTACACTTTCCTAATCATACTACGCGTTCTGCAGTAATGACCGTGTAAAATGGGACTAAAATTCTATCTTCGAATATCGGCTGCGGCCATTGAACGAAGATTAACGGACCTTTGTGACCGAACGTTGTCATTTCATGGTCAACGATTAAATTCAAAACGAGTCGGGCAAGCTCTTCGTGAATATTTCGAGGGAGGCTGTAATACCAGTATTTCAGTTTCATTAAAATGCTCGAAATGCATATCGTTGATGAAATATTCACGTTGCACCTATTGTGCTCGCTTTAGTTTAAATTTTTCGTTTTCACTTATAATTTTAGTCCATTCGTTATGGTTTTTGTGCTTTTTAATTAACAATCTAGTAAAGGGGAAGAGAAAGGTAATCAAAATAATAAATAAAAGTATTAAAACATATTTAATTTTAATTAATCTCAACAATTTTCAATAAACTAATTTCTACTTAAATCATTATTAATTGTAAGAATGTGATAACCTGAAAAATGGAATCCAGGAGTGTTTTATAGAACTGTGAACATTCGAATTTTTTCACGTCCCTGTATAATATAGCCATCGCGTTTATACAGGGGTATCTCTCCTCATTTTACTATTTCGAGAATTTTCTCTGGCATTGAAACAAAAACATTTTCTATAAAGTAGTCTACGGTTTTGCTCGTGGCCAAGGAATGGAAACATTGCACTCATTTTTCGTATTTTAAATAGGATGGCAATGCTTTTATCCGTCATTCGTGAAAAAAAGGCTCTGCATCATTTTTGTAGGAGAAATTTTGGAGTACCTAAAAGTATTTAGGTACTTATTTAGGTTATTCAGCAAAACTGTAAGTAAGGTATTTATGTGTAGCAGCAATTATTCAATAAATAGTATTAAACAAACTACATATATGCAATAATAAGACGAATTTATAAATAATTCATTTACCTTTGTTCACTGTAACTTTAATCTATTGATTATAACACAACTAAACATTAATTTCTGACTATAGTTTAATCAATTATTCACAATACTTATTGTTTAAGCGATGATGGGGTATTACAACAAAATGATTCTATTTTTGAAAATGCGACTTTTATTTTCCAATTAATTAATGAAGATTGAAAATAATTGTAATTGACTATAGGAACAGTTTTATGGCAATAACGATTGCAAACATTATTACCTTATCGTGCTCCAACAAAATTACTTTGGCGAACTCTCCGAGGGGTGTCAATCAGAGCACCTGAAAATTATGTTAATTTAAGCCTAATCTAGCGAACTTCGAGGATGCTAGGGTCGCAGAGAAGGGCCAGACAAAGTAATTTATTACGGTGTAACACGACGTTCCACGATGGATAATTTTCTAATGACAACATGTTCCTAGACCTTTCTTGGAAAATCGATCCTGTACACTCTTGCATCCAATTTCAAACAGCTACCTTCTAAGTAAGCCACTCAATCTGGGATCGCTATATGGCATACGAGAGCAAACTGCAGGATTTTCTTAATATTTATTTCATTTCACTTAATTATTTTTTATAGGTATCTGGAAACGTGCTGCCTGAAAATGTGTTTATTAATTCTTTTAAACATGATGAAGATACTGAATTAGAAATATAAACTGCAGTGTACATATCATTATATACACGTAGTTTATTAATGTTACAGTGTCATTAGGAGTTTGAGTTTTATACATAGTTGTGATGACATGTACAGAATGAAACAGTCATCTGACGTAGAATGAAGCATCTGTTTTACTCCGAATCTGAATTTGGGAAATGTGTTTATTAGATATGTTATGATAATCAGGTGCAAGTGAATTCCTCGTTGGCGTTTAATTTAACCCCTCCAGCCCATTTTCAAAATGATAAAAACTCCTAGAACAGCAGTTACCCCGTCAACGAAGCAATATCCACGCTAATGTCGCGACAAATTGAACGTGTTTGGCCGAAGGAGCACAGTTCGCAAGGATGTAAAACACCGGGTCCTTACAAGACAATATATTCCAACCGTTTTTGTAGTTCGGTTCTGGCACGCAACGTAATCGGTCGGTGTCGTCGCCACCTATACAGATATACCCAGCCAGGCGACGCGCGGGAACCAACTCCCGTGCCAGAGATTAGCGTGTAAAGTGCTCGAAACTCGTATAACATTAGTGCTGGATGAAACGTGGGCTCGGTAGGGGTGGCTACCCCTGCCAGCCGCGTCCCACCCTGTCTGGGAGGCGAGGTAGTGGCAACGTCGAACCGGGTGTCGAAAGAGGACAGGTCTAAACAAACTTTCCGTTGTCTGCTACAAGAATGATAATGTGGACGACGTTCAGCACGTTTTGGATTAGGTTTCGAGAACGACGCTACGCCATGAGGAACGGCTAGATGGGGCGCGAGTGAAATGACCGAAGAGGGGGTGGAATTGCTGGTGAAACTAAAGCTTCGAATGGCTTGTGCGAGGAAGGCGATGGTGTTGTTCTGTAGGGGACACGGGACAAGGAAGAAGGGGCGAAAGAGAGTTAAATCGAGACAAAAGGGCGTGGGTAAAGGACAGGGTGCGAAGGGATGTTTCGAGACGGCAGGGGGGAGCATGAGTTGATATTAGGTATTTAATAGACAGCTCTAGGGAGTTGCCCGACCGAGCGAGAACTGAACCGTAATGTTAGCAAGCGGCGGGAGGGATTTCTCATAAGCTGACCACGCCTAGCCGAGAGTAGAGTTGAAGGGCGTTGAGGAAGAGTAAAGGCGAGGCCTTCTATGACGAAGACCGGTGCCGATCTTGTAGTGGTCAAGTCGGATGGCCGATGGTCGCGTCGGTGGTGGTGTTGGCATCGACATCTCGTGGTCTCTGTGGTTGGACCGAGGGAAAAGAAAGGGGGATAACTTGAATCTGAGTTTTCTCACGTTAAACCCTGCGGATTACTCGGTGCTTTAACTTAGAGCAGTTCCTCGTTTCTCAGGTGTCGTCCTCCGAGTGTCACCATATTGGATACTTTCATGGCGTATTCCACGAGCCGCGGCGATTTATACTGGAAAAACTTGATACAATATACTAGACCTATTCCTTGCGTGTTTGCATATGTATATACATGTTTGCCTTTGCATGTTCATGTATGCATGCAATTAGACGTGTGTGAGCCCTATTATGAATGCGTTGGCATGTAATATGCCCTTGTAGATATGAGTATACCAACGTAGTCACGTTTTTGGACATGTTTGAGCATATGCATGCTCATCTATGATAGTGTATACACTCGTGTAGACATGTATGCACATACATACGTGTATGGTCTCGTATTGGCTTGTATGGATTTGTATGAACTTGTATGTACGCCACCATAAAAGCCACGAGTATAAATGTAGGATGTGAAGAAAGATGAAAGACAATTACGAGACTACACTTGACAGAAACTACTGTTACCTGACATTGCAATAGCCGAGTTTAAAGGTGGCACCAGCGATAGTGTTGGCACCGATGTCACGTGGTCTTCGTGTTAGATTCGAGGGAAAGAAAAGCGGGTAACTTGAATCTGAGTTTTCTCACGCTAAACCCCACGGATTACTCGACGCTTTAACTTAGCAACGTCCCTCGTTTCTCAGGTGTCGTTCTCCAGGTGTCACCATATTGGACACTTCCACAACGCTGCGGGGTATTGCGCGAATCTCGACGCTGTTATTAGAGGAAAATTTGATATATTGCCCTAGTCGTATTCGTCGAGGGAACACGCCACAGTTCAGCGGATACAACTGTTTGCTGGGAGCTTTGGGCTGTCTGTATCGTTTTACTTTGTACAGTATTTTTTTCAATCAAAAATAATTCTTTTTAAACGACTTCTACTGCAATTCGGTCGTGTCTTCCTTAACCTCGAGTTCAAAATATTCAACTATTAATAATACATATTCGTATCGGTTATTCAGTTCGATTATAGAAATTCAAAATAAATTATTCCTGGTCATCCGGCACAGTTGGAATCTATGCTAGAGACTTCAAATAAATGTATATTTCGGTAGCAATTTCGTGTAATCATTTAGGTCTACAGGAAACATAAAAGTAGTTAATAATTTTTCAAATAATTTATAAGGCAAAGCTATTACTTTGTGGGATTCAAAACTAATAGAAGATTAATTTTTGGTATTAATATATATATATATATATTGTTGCATTAAAAGGTTGTTAGAAATATTTCATGCATTATTATAGAACTATCCTCTTAGAAATGTGTACTCCAGGAAGAAATATCGAATGACAGAAAGAATATTTTCTTTTTAAAGCAGAGACATTCTGCTATTTTTACTATTTCGCTTTAATGAAAAGTTATATTCTCCTTACCTAGAACCGGGCCGCCACACAGCTGTTCCGTCAGAACAGAAATGCGAAATAACTAAACGAAAAGAATTATTTCGAGGAATAAATACGGTGTAGAAAGAATTTCCTTTTTAAACTTATACATTTGTCAATTTTCTAAGCCCACTGCAATGTGTAAATGAAACTGTATGGTTTAAAGTACTACCTTGAACATTCGGAAAAATCTCAAGTGAAATTCCTTGTATACTCAAAACCATCGTAGCTTTCCTAAATGAAAATATATTTGTCTGAAAACATTACTGCGAAAATTTCACAAAAAAATAGGAAAAGGAATTCCATGCACATCGTATTCGTATTTTCAAAGAATTGTGACTTAAAGAATTGTGTCATACCTTTAAAACGGAGAATGCCATTTGAATGTTCTGTTTCTGGTGGGCCACCCTGTGCAGGTGTAACTCTCCCCCGACAGTAGAGATTTTTCTCGGAGACTTCAATTTTCCATGGTTCGTTTCGAGGTTCTTCCTCCCTTCTTTTCGCTTCCCCTACCACGGGTCCATCCCCTTCGAGTTCCATCTCCATTCCCAACACCGTGCGCTGACAATATGCCAAATGCATATTCAATTTCGGGAATCCACTCTGTTCACCGTGAAAGAAAACTTTTATAAGCGGCGCGGGTCCGTACATAAATTCGAAAATGCAGCAGCGTTGGGCGACACAAGCTTCGGGTATCTGTTCGAGGAACCTGTCGCTCGGTAATAAAAATCTCAGAATTTCTTGGAGCATATTGTCGTAAATGTGAGTCCTGGACCATCAAATTTGTTATATGAAGACTGCCACGATAATAAATGATTCAAAGAGCACGCACACATTAAATTAGTAACATATTTGGACCTCATAAACGCTTCTTAAATTTATTATTCATTGGTATATGCTTCTGTAACATCAACTTTGTAAGAAGTACTAAAATAATCTGTATTTAGCGGATCTCCCTATACGAAATATTCTACAATAGTATACTCTATGTAGAGGGAGATCGAAGGAACTTTGATTCCTTCTATCTCCGGGTCTCTAGTCGCAGCAACCTCCACGTGGTGAGACCTGGTAATCGATATTATTCGTGACGAATGATCCTTCGTCGCAAGTAATAACGAGCTAATGGCTGCGAACTTGTAATAAGATCTTTAGATATAAAAAGTATAAAGTGTAAAGTGAGATTAGATTTAGATTAGCAGGAAGATTCTGAGAAACGGTGCCTCGTAAGAAAAAATATTACTCGACATTTTTGGTGTATTTTTGCTCACAGAATAACCTCTGCATTGTTTGAACTCTCAATGTTGACACCGTATGTACAAGATGGCGAAATTCCCACACGGTCCTACTAGGAATTTAATCGACATGCCTTTAACAATTATTGCTAACTATTAGGGATATCCAGGATATTTAAAATTCCTTACTCCGTGTGTTCGAGAACTTTTTCACAGCACGTTACGGGAGAACGAAATAACTGAACGCGAAACAGAGAAAGCAGGGTGTCAGAAACGACCAGGAAGTACTCGTTTCGGTTGGTTTGGCAGAAATGCCGTCGTGTATTCTCGGTTACGTGTCCTCCCTTACGTACAAAAATGTCCTGGGATATCCGCCTCGCTGTTGCTCTCGACAAATCCTATTAAATCTGTCCTCTACTCAGCGGGGACGCAAGCAACGGAGCGCGACGGTAAGCGCGATAAGTTCGACAAAAAAAGCGCCGACTCGAATTCAACTAGACGCCGCAGCTCGATTAATGGAACGATTGTCTTACAAAATATTCATTCCAATTGATGAGGAACTCGTTGCTCCCGGGGAAATGAAATATAATTAGAGAGAATGAGAAATACAGAGGGGAATGCCATGCTATTCGTTTGCTCGTCGAAAAAAAAATACGGGGGAAAAAAGCCACGGGGAAACGTGGACGCAAAAGCGCACGGTTCTCCTCCTGGAATTACGTTCATTTTTATGAAGTCATGCTGCAGAATTTAGCAATCAGCGGGTAGAACATATTTAAAATGCGCTATAGCTTATAAGTGTTCGCCCACCAACGAGGGGAATGTCTATTGCTAACGTGAAATATGCAAAATGGGACTTATACTTAAAATAATTTAAAGGCTAGGAGTGCCCACTATAAATTTTGAAATTTACCTTACACGAACATATTAACATCATTTTAAATATAATAACATAGGTTTAGTAACATAACTTTAGTACTAACAAAAACGTAAATTCAATTATAGTTAACATATTAACCTTTGTTAAATGTTTATTTAATTCTTAAAAATATCTTTCTAATTATTGAATATTTGTTTTTTATTTACATATTACTGATAACATAAGTCGAAACATTAAAGTAAATTAATAACCTTTTGCCTTTTCTGTGTTAAAATCCAATAGAGATTTCCTTTCATTCTAATTCAGTTGGTGCATTTTAAAACGAATCCATGAAATAATCAAGTCGATTGCAGTCAGTATTTTTAAATGTTTAGATTTCGCAACGAGGCGATGCGTTTCTCTGCGAAACGAGCGATCGAATTGAGTCAGGACCGCTCTAATGTCTTCGCTGCCCTACACAAATTATCCTAGACGATTGAACAAACCCCTTTTCGAGGGGATGTTACGAAATCGTCGACGAATCCTCGAGTTTCCTCCGTCCATCCGCAATGATGTCGGGGATGCTGCTGCATCGAAGTTGCGATCATTCATAAAACATGAGTCTCCATCAGGCAGTAGTCCATAAATTTTCAAGCAGAAACTGGTACGTCTTCATTTTCTTCGGCAGCCTGAAACATTCGATGTCGGATAGGGGACGGGGGAGGGACCGAGTGATCGATAAAAAATAATTACGACCATCCAGTGCTTGATTTCCGGCAGGCAAATAAGAGAGCAGTTTCGCTTGTCGACGTTAAGGATCATTCATCTTTTCTTCGTCAAAGAAGCCTTTGGCTGAGTGCATAGTAAACGAATCTCCTCTATTCATTATATATCGCTCTTACTTTGTGAGAATTTCCAATCATGCAGCTGAGAATGGAACGCGGTCTGGCTTGGTAATTTCGAACGTCAAGGGGTACGCGTCGAAGTATGGTTACAAAATTGGCGTGGGCGAAGAACATCTCGACGTTTACTTAATCATCCTCAAAATGAAACTATTTGTCAAAGAGAAAATTTTCATAATATAGTCGACTGACCGCGAGAGAAATTGCATATTTTGACGGATCTTATCGTGTATGATATTTTCAAAATCCTTAGTATATTTCACAATATTAATTGTGTTTATACTGACAACGGTTCAATAATCAGATCAGTCTCATCTGAATATTAAATGAAGGACAACTGCTTGAAATAATTGCTTGTATACTTGTATCCTATATAAATAACTTTGCTAAATAAAAACTTTTAATTTATATTGAAATATATACATTTTCATAGACTTGACTTCTCGTAAATTTATTTAATCCAACCGAATTTAAATTACCTTCATAATTAGGGTGCAGACAACCATTTACTGTAACGTCCTTATTTTTACCAATTACCCCAGAAACCTTTTCATTTATATTATAAATATTCACAGACTTCACGCCTTGTAACTTTATTTAATCCAGTCGTATTTAAATTACCTTCATAATTAACATTCAAACTACCATTTACTGTATCGTCGTTATTTATACCAATAACCCTGAAAACTTTTTCGTTTATATTATACATATTCACAGACTTCACTTCTTGTAAATTTGTTTGATTCACCCGAATTTAAATTACCTACTACTCAGTATCATCTACTGTATCGTCTCTACTTTCGAATTACTTCAAAAACCTTTCGCAAACAACAATATTCAATACTTTCTTCCTTTATCCACCAGCAAAACTCCATTTAGCGATATACTTCCTACCAGTAGAATCCAAAATTGAATTCAATGACTAACTGTCTGAGTACGACCCGATTAGCCAACCTGACGTCGTTAGTTACCTAACAAGCGTAATCATTGGCGTATCGGTGGACATTTAAGCGCGTTAACAAAATCTTTCCTCCGAAGATCCGTAAACGTATACGAGGAGCTCCTTTACGTCTAGTGTCTGGCAGTGATACCTTCCGGGCAATAATAAAACTTTCTGGAGCTCGAGGACCGGTGTTCCTCTCACGGAGAGCCGCAGGAGACGAGAGTCAGTGTGTACGTGAGGTAGGGGGAATAGGGATGGTGGAGATCAGCAGACAAAGAGAGAGGGTGAGCTAGAGGGGTTGTAGATGGGGGAGGTGAGTACAAGAGTCGTGCAAATACGGAAGGGAAACGGATTTCTGTGGTAGGAGTGCTTGGGGCAAGGAGATCCTTGATGTACGAGACGTTTGTTTCGCGAGTCGGGCAACGACAGTTCAGCCGGTAAAGGGAAGCTAAGATCGAACAACCTTCGTGCACTTTCCGCTCTGCGTGCGATAAATCTGTCATACTTTCGATAAAGGATACGAAATACGTTCGTCGACATTACATGGTAATACCGGTTATGACGATTTTATGTCGGTGCTTCGTATCGCGAAGATTCGCGCAGCCTTGACAATGCACAGCGAACGTTCAACTGTTCTACGTGGGAAAGTATGCGAAATAGTTTGAAGAAAAAAAAGATTATCGAAATGATTTACATAGTACCATTCTAAATAATCGTCTAGGTGCCTCCACGGAGAAACGTCATAAGCACGGTATAATTTATTTATCTAATCCTAATCGATCACGTCACACAATAGAGAGTTAAAATCAAGAAGGATAAAGTAAAAGCGTTTCGCCTTCCCATTCTTTCAGACTTCCCTCCATGCAATTATTCATCCAAACCACTCGATGTTTAACAACCAAGGCGTGAAATAAAAATGAAATTTCCAGGCGAACCCTTCGTCTCGATAAAAGTATTTAATCAGCTCTGGAAGGCCTCCGTCGACGCCCGTAAATATCCAGCCGCGACTGTGAAACGCGTGGAAAAATTATTAAGCGACATATGAAAATATTCAACAGCAGCTGCTTACGGTGAAATGGAAATCGCGAGGATCTCTCGAGATACGAGGCACTGTTTGCCACCGTCGGTAATATACAAACCGAGTCGGCGGGGAATAATAGGAAGGAAGATAAATAAACGGCGCTGAAATAAAGCCAGAGGGCTGCAGCGATCCTGACCGAAAGGTGAAAGGGCCAAGTAGAAACGCTGGGTTCCCTAGCCTGATGTAATAAGATGCATCGTGCAAGCAGAATAAAAAGATCATCAATTACCACGTAGGAGGGGAAACGGAGGACGTCTATTTTACAAGAATCCCGGCAACCCCGAGTTGCGGAATATTATTCAGAGCATTAGGCGTGCACTCGAGCGCGAAGAATTTCCATAAAACAACTATCTGCCATCTAAGACACCACCAGGCGACGGGCCCCCTATGTCTTTCTATTACTTTCGCCGTCGTCTTTGCTTTCGACTTTCACTCGTTCCGGTTGGGTTGGGAGGACAGCTTCTTTCCTTTTTACCGCCATCCCCGAGGTTCATCTTCCTTTTTCTCTATGAAACGAGAAAACACCGTGAGAAGGCTGGATACATCGTCGCCATGGTTGTTACACGCCGTTTACGATCGCCTTAAACGCGTAAGCGCCACCTACCCTGTCTCGAAGACTGCTTCCTTCTGAATACGTACTTACATCGACGTGTTTACAAGCGATGCGCGGGGAATCACGTAATACATGCGGGTTTTTATAGACAGGTATGTTGTTTTCAATGGCCGAACGCTATGGTCGAATATAGTGTAGTGGCCCGTTCCATGCGGATGCGAAATGCTCTGTAACGCAGCCGAGAAAGTGATTGGGAAAGTGAAGAACCGATGGGAAAAATAGTTTGTAATTTTTTTTATTCAGAAGAGTGATGCGTATATCATTGAATTATTTCTCTGTAACATGATGTATTTAAAACTCCAAGAGAAGTAATTTTCATGAAATTTATTTCATTGTTTGGTTTGGGTATTAAAATTATATGTTTTTCATCATTTTGGTTAAATTAAATACTGAATATCAGTTTTTGTTAATTTATTTTCAACGAAGAGTTGACCAAAATAAATACATCACTTTAGCTCGAGTATTAAATATGAATTACATTTCAAAATCAAGAGTTTACATAACGAAATATATGACGAAAATAATTGATTGTATTACAAATTTACCATGGTATAAAGAATGGAAATGATAATAATACTTTTGATCAACTATATTCCCTTGGATTCATTAGCTACAAAATTAAAGGCATCTAGACGTCTTAAATAATGAATTGAATAAAATGTTAGAGTTATGAAGTTTCTTGAATAATATTCAATGTTACAGCACGAACTCCTTAGAGCACGTCACGTGCCAAGTTGGATGGGATTTGCACTGGTACAAACTTCGATTTATAAGTAGCACGTGCCAGCCCTTATGGTCTGCAGTTTGCTTCATTATGCCCTCCTCCAGAGCAAAGCGGTTTAAGAACACTTCTCTTTAATCACCCTTCTGTACAGTGGGGGTAAACACGCCAGAATGGAGTGTTTGCACTAAGTATGAAAGAGGTTAATTAACATCCCTGTTACTTCCATACCCAGAACACTTTGAAAGAAGATTAGGAATGCGATTCACAATGTGCCAATGATACTTACGCGACACGTCATTGAGAGGAGTCAATTGTTTGCTAAGAAGGTGTAGAGAAATATTTATAATTATTTGCATTAAAAGAAAAGTTAGAATCGGATGATTATACAACTACTTGCAATATTTCTATTTCTACACATTACATTTATTTTATTCGATAATTATTATTTTTATTATAATAATTTACCCAATACTTTATTGCTGCGATCACTGATATTGAATAACGAAGAAAAGAATATTCCAATTTTTGAAGACTCCTTTATTATAAAATAAACAGTTTCCAAGTAATTCATTATCGAAATGGAAATTGCATCAATGGAAACAATTAGTTCTACTCAATAATAGAAATAATATAAAATAATAGAGATTTAAGAACAACGTGACTATGCTCCTGTAATCCTTGTGAAAATGCCCCTACAACTTAACCATGCTTCCAATAAACTAATTAATTCACTAATTAACTCATTAGTTTAATTAAAAAGTTGCGAAATAAAAATTTGACGTCACTTCTAGCAGATAATGCCGATGGGACTCATTACTTCGTGGATTATGTATCAGGGTTGCAATTAAAAGAAACACACTACTCATTAAGACCCTCTGCGTATTTACCCAGCGTCATATAACTTATCGAACACCCAGAGGATATTCTCCTGTCAGAATTTGATGTCGGTTCCATTGACAATGTGGATTTGTTCCCTCCGCTCATAAGCGCGCTGTTCAATTGGGGTATGCAGAGATTAGAATTAATTTAGCACATTGCCACCCAGCTCCGTTGGCTTTGTACCTATGGACGGAAAAGCTGTCGATAATCATTCTGTCTACCTGACCCGTTTGTACGCGCTTACGCATCTCTTCTGTGACAATGTGTCCCCATGTTCGTCCGGAACAGTTTGCACGCTGACAGGCTGTTATCTATAAGCATGTTGGCCTAACGGGCGGAGTAATTTAATTTTGCATGGCTCGTATCATCCCTCGACTAGACCGCTAATGCCGTCCGCTGGCTGGTTATATTTTTAACGAGCTCGAATCCGAACCCGTTAAGTTGAGACCTGGTATAATCGCTGTCCAATTTTCGGCTTCCCGTTTCCACACTGGATAAAGTTAACGCCACGCAACGCTTACGTGGACGCCGATATATCACCACAAGCGGTACACCTAATGCTAGTGTCAGCATATTCTCGTGTAGTATAAAGTTGGACGGTATCGAATAATATAATTAACGTAAGCGATTTAATAGGCACTGCTTGACAATAAAGAATGTGTAAAGTTTGTTTGTGTAATGTTTCTTTATACAGTCTTCGTTGAGGTAGCTTTTGTGTTCTAATTTTTTTGATGGTAGTAGTTGAAGGTTCCTACTCGGTCAATAAAAATTTTCATTTTGTATTAAAGAGTCAATAGTACCTTTTAGTTTAGGTATTAATAGTGTTCGCTGCTTGAAACGACTTTCCAGTAAGACTGAATGACACTTTCGTTCTTCCTCAGTAACAAGATTAAATATTAAATAATTCCTTTGCTGTCACAATTTAATTTGTCTATGTTGTTTGTAAACTTTGCAGTGCTTATAAAATTTATTTAGAGTGATTCATCCTCCTTGATTAAAACCCCAAGAAAAGTAAATCTCACAAATATATTTTTAAAACAATTATTAAACTGAAGAGATTATGACCCCCTAATTTCACATAAACTACAACATATATCAGCATCATTAAAGTTCCTCTCACTGAGATGTAAAAATTTAGCGAATTGTCCTTGAAACCTTCCCAAGGAATGAACTCTTTTCTTACGGTCAATGGTAACCCTACATAAATTTCATTGTTTCCGTGGAAATTCAATGGGCATCCTTCATTGCCATGGTCGATATTCAGGCTCGAAGTAACATTACCCTGCGAATCTCCAGGCGGAATCAAGAAGAAGGAAATGCAAATTTCGGGATCGAAGACCCGACCGATTCGCATTCGGCAATATGTTTCAAGGCGAGGTGGAAAACTGGGGTTAGACAATTTATCCCTCGGGGTATCTCGAGCGGGAGTCGCGATTTAGAGGAAGAGATCAAAAACCTACGGTACTAAGTGGGCCGTGTTTCCGCAAACGAGGCGAAAAGGGACGCTCCACGGAACCCTCTGATGTACTATGCAACGGTTATTCCGCCAAGGGTCGAACGCAAAATTCAAATATGTATTTTAACGCGTCGACCTTCTCGTGAGGTGTAATCCATTTACTATATGAATCCTCCACGTGAAATCCTTCCAAACGCATACTCTCATGCACGGCCACCGAAATTGAATTGTAAATCTAAACATGCATAAACACCCCCAGGGATTCACTAAATTTCACTGCTGTTCGCATTTTCTGCCATATTTCACGGACAAAAAAACAGGGAGAGCATTGCGAGGGTGAAATATTTGTGACGACTTAACTTTGGAAAATATACACAAAAATACTTCTATGTGACTTTTAAACGATTGAAGTATAATCAATTCAAAATTCAATTAAACACAGTAAATTTCTTCATCGTTTGGTTTAATGTCAAATTATGAAAGAGTATTGTAATTTAATTTATTTATTTGGTGTCCCTCCAAAATGGGGTCTTGGACTTGCGTTGTATAAAAATTATTCAACGAAAAATTTTTTTCATTGTCTCTTTTGACCTGAGCCACTATTCAAAAAAAAAAAACGTTGGGTATTCTAAAAATAGAGGCAGTGTATATATATTTGGCCAGTGCACTATTCTCGGCAAAATCAATTTGGATATTTTATGCCATTCACGATATTGATTCTATTTGAATTCGTTGCTAATACGTCCATTCGATACGCGACGAATACACGTCGTGTAAAATAAAATTTTGCTTACCTACGAGAAAAAACTTTTAATTATTATTGTTGTAACTACGATAAATCGAAGACGAAAGAATTTCTTTTAGTAATGGTTGAGCTTATACATATGTATTTAAAAATGTCCGAACCGAAAACTTTTTACTGTATAACCGTGATAATATTAAATGTAGCATCCCTCGTGGTTGCCCCTGCGTGTTTACAAAAGCTCTTCTTAATATAAATTATCCATTCCTGTCTCTTTGTGAAACTTTTCCTCTTTAATTACTATAACGTCGTATAAATATCAGTTTAGCCGTGGGTCGTTTCATAGCGCGGAACGGGTTCGCGAAATAACTATAGAAACAACAGCAAAGGCCGTCATGTAAAATTAAATTAGAGAGCCTTCGGCAAGATGTGAAAACGGTGTTCGAGGTAAAAATAACAGGTCGTGAAAGGCTTTCCCTTGTGCACTTTACATCGTCCTGCGAACTATGTGTACTTACCTGTAGCAATATGGATCCACCGTTGGATCCTCGTATATCAGCTATGCGATAATACGATCAAAGGATAACTTGGCGAAACATGTTGCTTCAAGAGATACTCCTACGCAAATCCAAAGAGTGCAGCATTAAAATCAAAATTATCATTCTATTATTTCTTCTCGTCCACTCAAACGGCTTCACCTTAGAGGAATCACTTTCAGGAATAAGTTAAAAGAGAAATATCGGAACAAATGGAAAATTTGTTGCGGGCATAGACAGTGTTGCCACATACGTTTGTTACATCGTCGTAAAAGCAATTTTTCTCCACAAATCGCGACGGAATAAATTATTATACACGATAAATTTTCGACTTGCTTCATCTCACACAATTACCTCCGTTTTGGCTGTACCATGAAGTGCAGCATACTCTGCATAAACACAAATTGAGATTCAAATTTATACACTGGTTATGACGCCGCCAGTAAAATTCATAATTAGGGTTAGGTTGTAAAACAGCTGCTGCTGAACCATGAACATTCTCCGCTGCATAACCACCGGTGTTTTACATTTTGGGTTGCCTTTACTCCTCTTTTTATTCTATTTTCTCACGATGCAATGAAGACGTTAAGTAAAATAACGTAAAATAACTCCTTATGGTAAAAATATTAATCGATCAGTGGAGGCATCATAATTCTTGCAATCGTCATTCAACGACAGGTAGGTATTTACTGTAGTACACCTTAACGGTGGAAGCATCGTTTGTTTACCAAACTTCTATCGCCCGACGGAGGTGCCTTTGTTATCACAGCTTCTTTCGTTCCATAACCGTCCGAAGGGATTCGTGCCGATGATGTACGAGCTGGCTTATGGAGAAAAGCCCTTTTTTTCCCTCGTTACTCGAAAGTGCTCTGCCAAGTTCCATAATAATTCTTTCCCAAATATCGTTATTGTACCTACGGTCTTCGTTGGACGTCGATCTCGGGAATCCCATGGTAGTTGGAAATGAAATGAAATATGCAAAAGAACGGAGATGAAAATATTTATATGAGAAATCTCCGTTTATTCATTCGCCTCTTTCCTATCGTCCGTGTACCACTTTCGCAGCACGGAATTAAACAACTGACGCACAAGTGTTTCCTTTTCAATTAAAAACGGTCGGCTAATTATTTTTATATTTATAGTTACAGACATTTCGGTTAAATAACTGCTGAGATGGAATATTCGATACGAAATCAAGCCTCCGTTCCTTTGACTGAGTTCTTCTCACTTGAAATACGTATTTTTGTTGATTATAGCTTTTAAAACAATTTTACCTTAATTTGCAATGCTGCTGGCTTCCTATACTAAAAATGATACGCCAAGAAGAAATAAACAAATAATTTTAATTGTGGAATGGAGTTATGCGTATAATTATTTTTTAAATTGTATTCCAGTTCATTTCAGTATTTCAATATTTATTTCATTTCAACTCGAATAGCATTATATTTAAATATTGAAACTTGAACTTGATTTGCATCCTACAATAGCAGACTGTTTGGGAGTTGAAAGAAGTTAAAATCAAAGTCAAATGAATATGTAATTGAGAATTTCTCTGTTGCATCTATCTGTGCGCTCAATAGAAAACGCTACCCTCTTAATTGCAATCAATTGCGTTGTACATATGCGACATCTAGCAGGCACTGTGTCAAATAACTGATAGGAGCTTTACTGATAAAACCCTTGGGTAATTCAAGGCCATGAAGATAACCTTAGAATCTGTGCTTTTTCAACACTTCGATCGAAACCCTGTTACCCTAACTGTAATAATCTTTTTATGTAAACTATTTTCTATAATCTCTTATTAGATTGAAAATACATAATACTTGGGATGGAGAATAGAAACCGACTTTTCCAGCAGGTTTACTCTTCTTATCTACTGCTGGCAAGTCTTTTAGGGGATGATTTTACCCCTAGGAGGTAAATAATTTTTAGCATAGTCGCTCTTAATTCCTATCATAGGTACGTTAGAATTTTATTCAATTCTAAACGGATAACGTTGAACTGTGTCAAAAATAAAAAATCTTAAACATTCTTTTTCATCGTAATTTGAGAATTTACTCATTTACTCATGATGGAATGATGGAATGAGAAGTCATAGGTTATCTAAGGGTCTAATTTTACCCCTTGAACCATTTTATTGACAAACCGAAGAATAGTTAATTAACTAGCATTATTAAAGCTTGAATTCTTTTAAATGCTTAAATTGACAAATATCCATTGTTACTTTGGATAAGTGTATGAACTTTTAGCAACAATATGCTACGAATGTTACGACTGACTGGAAATTAAAACAACCACGCAGCAAGTATAAATGTGACTTAGACGCATCACGTTTACGATTGTCTAACATTTATTGCCCAAGTATACGATAAAGTACACATTGTATTTACAGAGGAAGGGGAACGGGGGTGTGATCACAAATGCAAAAACTAATACGACATTATCTTACAGCTTAACCTATTTACATGTCCCTGAGGCTTAGTCTACCGTTATTATACACCTGCTATTATTGTACAATACAATTTATCCTATGCGCTGAAAGCAATGGTCTATGTCGTACACGATTATTGGGTATCACACTTTCATTGTATATGTCAGTGCTTCCCAACCCTATTATTACATCACGACACGGATAGAAGATGCTAACATTCATACCGCACACTCTTCCAATTAGCGAAGGTTTTCTTAATATTCTAAACAAATTTTACTGCAACTTGGATTTGAATAGCTACTCGCAATTCCGTATCTAAAATTTCTAACCATGATCGTTTCCCCTTTATTTCTTGGTTATCGTTCATTGAGAGGTTTGTTTGCATAAGGAATAGCAAATAACAAGAACATTCTCCGCGTTGTCCCTAAACGATGGAAACTCTTTTACAAATGAAGTTGTTTTCGTTAATTTATTACAAATTTATGTGGCACGCTCCCACTGTAGTCACCAATGTGCCAAGCCGCACCTGTTGGAAAGCACTGGTGTGTATTATGTACAAGATATATACAGAGTGTCAACAAAAATATGGCACAGCTTCCTCAAGATCAATTCTTTATGACAATATAAGCAAATAAGTCTTTTCCCATTTTTTAATCTGAAGCTTCGTTATCCAGATGTAAGAAATTAAAGTTTCCGTGCGTGCGATCGCATGCGCAGGTGCATATACAGCGCGTGTCGCTAGGTACATCAATAAACTTTAACTGCTTATATCTCGATAGTCAAGCTTCCGATTGCGAAATGTTAAAGAACTTTTCGTTTGTTTTTTTAATATGAAGAATCAATTTTGAGAACATGTCTCACATTTTTATCAACATCTTGCACATCAGGAATCATCGCAAACGCACGCAAGCTGGACTAAAGAGGATCGCCAAGCTCGATCAAAAATGCAAAGATTGAGTGATCGATACTATAACGATTTAGTCAACGTTCCCCGTAATTCGAGACAGCCTCGATGAAGTCTTGAGGCCGAAGGACAATTATCAGAGTTGCGTTCCGCAAGCAACGACAACATTGACGACAAATATTGGCAAAAACTAGATGAAACTCTTAAACAATAAATAAAAGATAAACATCCGTTTAATTTCAAAGGATGTTCGATATTTGTTTGTATTAAATACTTAAGAAATTGCTATACATTTCATCTTGTTCGTCATTTATCACTTACAGAGAATTTTGCCAAACTCTGATCGACGATACGCGTGTAGATGGGCTATGTTACTCGATTCATTCTACTTGTACTGGTCTACCTTGCTTCGAACGACGATTCGAAGAAGAAAGATCACACACGATGACATTAGGTGGTCGAGGTACATTAAAATATTACCAGAATCGTCGTTGCAACGCATTTCTATACATTAATTCGTACATACTACCTCGGTTACTGGCATTGCTACCTAAGGATTCGCGCAAGCAACCGTGGAAATCAAACTTTGGAACGGAATGAGATCACAGATTCTCCCAGGAAATAATCATGTGCGCTTGAACAGATCGACAAACACCTGAACTCAGTCGTAGAGGATGATTCCGAAGTTGGTGATCGAAGTCTGGAGACGCAGTGTACTTATCTTGATAACGAACAAATATCTCGTAGGAAGAAAAGAACTTACTCGCGCAGAACTGAAATAAATTTTTATTTACGACATAAATTGTTCGAGTTTACTACCTTCATAGTGGCTGCATTAAGTTATGAGTATGTTCTAATATACAGGGAAAGTTCACGTAAGGAGCTTCGTGAACCATCAAAATAGTTTGCAACCGAGACAAACTTCTTACTGAACTTTTCATCTATAAAGTGATTATACTTCTTTACTCTGCAAGCGCATTCAGAAAGTATGGGTCATCCTTAACTCCTCATGGAGGAGTACTTTAAACGATCCTTATCATGCAGGGCACAGAAACTGTAAAATTAAATTTTAATTTAAAAAAGTACTAATAATTTTATAATATATAACATTTCAGAGTACACTGGGTGGTTTTGTAACTATTTGAAAATGTATTATTTCAAAATTTATAGTAGTCAGAGCTCTCACAATTGTATCGCAAATAAACGATGTCTACAATTTACAAAACAGTACACACAATGTTCATATACTATTAGATGTATACTCACTTTTTAAATAGGTGAAGTATGCTCTCATTATCATTAGCCATCAATTTTAGAATCGTTATGTGAATACAAGTAACTTAACATGAACTGACACGTTAGAAAATTCTACAGAACATTGTAGTATTTAAAGTATTAATTTCAGGTCTTCGAAGTGCTCCAGACTTCTTCTTATTGATGAGTAGCGCTCTACTTAACTAAACTCTTTCCTTATTAATAATAACGCGTATATATAATCTTAGATATACGGCAGTCATTTTGTAGCAATTTGATAATTACTACAGCAAACGAATGTTTATTACATACATAACTTAATAAAAGATATGATCACATGTTTCCGTGCCGCATAATATTTGGTATTTTATTTATGAATTACAAAACAAAATTAATAAAATTTAATCAATGTGATGTTTCAATTAAATGAAAATGTAATATTGTGTAATTATAACTTGGTTATAGCTTTTACTAAAAACTTTATAATTTTAAAAGAACCATTATCATTAAACAAATGTATGATACATAAGGCTTAGGAACGAGGAATATTTACAAGAGGAAATGCTTAGTTTACACCGTCATTATTTTCAAGAAAAATGTTAGACGATCAGACAGTCCGTGAAATAATATTTACAGAAGCATTTCAACTTTAACAATAGCTTGAAACATATACACAATTAATATAAAATGATGGATATGCTGAAACCGTTCTGATAGGCCTTGCGAATATTCGCAAACTTACAAAGTAATTATGAACAATGAATAAAAAAAGAAAATGTCAGAAATTGTTGTCAAAATTTTTGGTTGAAAAGCACAATTTTGCAGACTCACAGTAGAAAATTTCGTTATCATAGAGCAAGCAATGTACAATATCGATTTTCGTGTAGTTTTCACAAATTATCTGCATCATTTCATTAACAAAAACTATTTAATACAATATGGTGCTGCGTCCAAAGAAATCTTCGTAATAATTTCGTTAGAAAGAAACCTGGCATAAAAATACAGCCGAAAGAAACGTTATCGATCTAATGGCATGGAATTCGCTCGAAGAATAAAAACTGTAGCATACACTTCTATTCCGAAGAAACAATCCACTCGTCGACCGCAGTTACAAAAATTGCTTCTCGCTGAAATGAATTACTCTTACTGAAAAGAGTAGTCCTTTGAAGAAAAGGAATGCGCACGCAACACACTACTTTGCCAATTCGCGTTTTATAGTTATATACAAGGAACATTCATGAAATATCTCTCCTCAGATTTCTAGAAAACACTGTTGATTTACAGAACAACCAAAGATGGGGAATACGTGGTTCTTTAATTGTTCCAATTTAGTATTACAAAGTATTAGATTTGTATTACTATTTTCAAATTATTAGATGAAACATGGAGTCATTGAAATAAATTCTGTAAAGAGAGATATTATATTACATTAAAAATGAATGACTTACGATTTCTCATTAAAACTAAACTAGGTATATCCAGCAGAAACTCGAGTCAACATTTACTCTGAAACTACGTATTCCTCATTTTTGACTGCATTGCAACCCAACAAAGTTTCGTTAATTCCGAGGAGGAGTAATAACTTCCTAGATGTTGCTTGCTAGAATTTCAATCATAAAAGATACCACGAAATTACTAATTTCTTCGCTTTCGAACTGTTTTCCCGCAAGTTTCGTGTACACAAGGAAGAAACTCTCAACTGCCTCGATGTCTTAAATCAGCTTTCAATTGAGGATTTCACCGTGTTTCTAGCTTTCGCTTGCATCCCGCGACTCGTATCATCCCAAAAACTCGTCGAGTCGTGGATTAATCAGTTTCTGGCATAATTGTCACTGCGAAAGGACACCTACGTCGATAAACCGCCAACCAGAATGGCCGTGACGGCGGTAATGCCGAGGTTCGCGAACAAATGTCGATGAAAAAGCGACGAGGCGGTTGCTGATTGGAAATCAATCTGTTCGTCATCGTAGTCGATACCATTCAGTATCGGCTCGTCCTTCATTCCGGCTGTCTTCCTTTCGTGGCTGTGATCGATTTTCCTTGCTTTCTTCGAGTCCCACCCGGTGTTCGGTCTACGCGTCGTTGGTATTTCATCGATGCCTGAAAAGTAAGAAGAAAAATAAACAATTATTTCTGAAAATAAAGCATGAAAGGAGTGAAAAGAATTCGAAGATGATAATGATAATAGTCATTTAATATAAAATACTGATATGAAACAAAATATTATTATATCTTGATCAATACGAGTAGTACAAGTACGATTTGTAGTGCTTGTATATTTCACTCCATAGTGACTGGTTATCAATTTTTCATTTATCTAATCCGTATAAATTCATTGTCGCATCCACGCTTCAATCTGAACGACCAGAATTAAACTGGAAAAATGCGGAAATTCAGTAATCAGTAGTTAAACGTCAAATGAATCCAAATCCATGAATTTGTCTGTTACTGTCACAATTACATGCCGATCTGAAGTTCCAAAAGTAGATTGCAACACGTAAAAGATCACGGATCGGTAGCGAAACGTCAAACAAATGGGAAGTGTAGTTACATTTCACTGTCGCGCCAATGTGTTAAGTAAATGAATCCACGAGACAGTATTTAAAATTCATAGTAGATTGCCAATCACAAATATTAAACGGTTTTCACTGTAGCGTTTTCTCGCTAGGGGAATATAAAACGCTAGGGGAATATAAACTATAATATTTCAGACTGTAATTAGCTATATTAATCTTCTTTTTTTCGTTTGCAAGCAATATTTACTATTTATTCAAAAAAACTGCATAATCAAAAATAATTAGATTATTAATTTCATTAACTTTACCATGCTCACAGGAGAGATGTCATAATTCAATACTGTATGTTTATTAATTATTTCAAACTCCCGTAACGAAAAAGCAGGTTCAGCCGTATTAGAACGCTAATTGTTAACAGAGGATTCGAAACATAGATCAATGGACTGCCATTGGCTTATCAGTTTCGCATAAATCTAGCATTACATACGCTGCGCCATTACTTGATCAATGTTAGTTTAGCGCGCCATTAATTTACAGCAGTGGTGTTGGGGGGTTCGAGCTTTGGGCTAACTTCATGCTTAATCCTACAGATTATTGTCCACTGTCTTTAAAGTTGAAATGTGCAATTTCCTGTAAAATCTCGATACTCCTCAAACCTAAATTTCTCTCTCTTCAGAATTCGACAAATTTTAATACAAATTTTATTATAATTCGCAAGCTAGTTTTTGTTTATAGATTTTTGTAAACATATTCATTCTTTTTATTATTTGGAGATAGTTTGCTCAACTTTGATCGACTCGTAACGTACCGAACAAATATATATGGTATCTTGGGGAAACCAACAGATATTTCCGGTATATTTCGAAGGTTATTGCGAACCAAAAACAATTGTATGGTTTTATTTTCATACGTTGCAGAGTTGCAACAAAACTAAGTAGACCGTGTACATACACAGTATTTCCACTTTACTCTTGCTTTTAGATAAACTCTGATGTTTCGAGTATCGAGTATGTGCATGTTTCAACATGATTCTCTTCTTTGTTGCAGAAAACTCGATTGTCGACGATACTGCAGTAACCCTTGCAAATATTGCGGTAATACTAATAGGGTATTTTCTTAATTTGTACTTCTAACGAACAAATCAAAAATAATTTCATTTTTATTATTCGTAAGGAACAACACGTAAAGAGTACAAAGCTAGCATCTCTCTACTGTTGTTAGGCAAACCATCGAATACGTTGGTGCACAGTGAATGAGAGTCGACTACTCAATGATTATTGAAAACGTGGAAATAGACAGTCATCATTCACGTCATTCAAGCTGGACTGCATCTCCATCAACAGCTACCACGTATAACAGTTCTATGCTTTACATCAGGACGAGACTCATTTCGATAAGGGATGAAACAAACTCGTCGCGAAAATGGCCATTTTGATACGAAATAACTCGCCATATATGTATGTTAGACCAGTTGACCACTTTCCTGCAGGGACACCTTGCATATTACCTTAGCGATTCTCCGCTACATCTGAAAAGTTGATGTCCGTCACGGTGTAATATTCCGTTTGTTCTAGTTCCCTCCTCATATCGCATGCATTTCAGAAGGAATTCGTTACACAGGATGTCTTAATTTCTTGCTCTAAGGTCAATGTTTTCGATGAATAATAAGCGTAGAAAAAGTATTACATGAATCTGTTTCCTTGGACAACTGTTTGTTTTAAAATGATATAGAGGAGGTTCTTTGACGATTGTTAGGAAATTGCTTTTTTTTACCATTTTTGTATTTTTTATTTATACGGAAGCTTGAGAATATCTCCTTTAAGATTACCCATTAATTTTCCATTGCTGCGATCGAGTATACTACGGTAAGAATAACATTATTATTTTACAATAACATCACTTTGATTGTACAATTAACATTTAATGTTATTTTAGGTGATCGAGTTAAAAAGAAGTATCAGGTACATGAACATTTCAACCCTTGTGGAATGTTACAAATGAATTCACAAATGTTACGATTAGAAATAATTGTGAAATAAATTCAATATGCAAGATTTTACCACAACTGATTAATTTAGCAGCTAAGATATTAAATCTTCGCTCTCTATGCGAGAATTCTGCAAAGCACGAACGATCAAAGTTCAACGTTTCCAACTATTGATTAAATAAGTAATTCCGTGATCGGTTTATGTTCAATATCGTAGATCTATTAGGCGAGGGGTCAAACGGATGAAGAGTTTCGATTCGTGTGCATCACTGTAATGTAATCCAATAACCCAGAGCAGGATATCAGTTGCACGCTTCTGATTGCGTAGTCTAACGCTGATCCGGGATCATATCGATTGATCTAATGAGCTCGTTTAAAACCGTTTCATAGATGTATCTCATTATACGCGGCGAACTGCTAGTAGCAAACAACTTAATTCTACCATTGAATTCGTATATGTAACACAGTATTTTGAACCAATCATAGGTGAGTAGTTTCTGTTGAATATGGAGGAATTCGTCACAAGTTTGATATTAATTTATTAGTTATTAGTTTATTCAGACATAATCTTGATTCCAGACTTTCAGGATATACTTTTGTCACTGTATACTTGTAAAAGGCATAAAATTTCCAAAATTAAAGACTGACATGAAGCCCTCAGTACTATGTTTTTATTCAATTGAGAATATTTACGACTCCAAGTATCAGTTCATCTTCAGTAAAAAAAAAAACACAAAGAACCCAGGAATATAATACATAGATACGAATTCTTTTCATAAAAATTGAAACAAAAATTAATTTGAAATTTCTAGTCTTGTTTGATTTCTAATGCATTTTCGTATAATATTCCACACTTTGTATCGCTGCATTATATTCCACATTTCATAGTAATACACTTAGTTACTCCCAATATTAAATACCTAGAGATCCAAAGACCATGACGTTCCCCAGGGATGCCACGTACCCCCGAAAAATAGTTGAGAAACGCTGCACTAAATGATAATCAATTCCGCGGAACACGTCGTTAAACGAAACTGCGGAACCAAATTGCAGCGTAATTTTCAGCCGGCGGTTTTATGGTCGAAATATCCTTGAATCCCGGTCGAGTTCTGAATCGATAGATTAGTCTGCACATTAGCGTCCGCGGTGGAGGACTGATACAGGATATCAACCCCCGTCAATGTAACACTAGCGAATACGTCTCCCTACTCCTCTCGATTACAACAAATTATCGTCCTTGCCCCCTCCGCGATCTGTTCGTTAATAGAGATGAACGAGCGGCAATCCTCATCACACCATCCAAGTTGTGGGCCAGGGATTTAACGTCCCGTCAAATTGTATACCGTTTTCGAAAGCCGCTTTATGTCAGATCACGTACGAACGATCGCGCGAAAATGGCGCATCGCGATATCGTCCGTGGCGGTCGATATGTCCGGGCGTAATAACCGGAAAAATAATCGGCAAAGCGATTGGACTTTCCGCGCGATGCTCCACGCTTTGACGTATTGGAATGTCGCCCAGCTGGCGTCCCGCAAAACCCAGCCGAGCTCCTGTCACTTGCACGCTTCGTCGAAACGTCGAGAGGCAACCCCGATCATATTCACTCTCCTCCTCCTCTATTGGACGCAGCGGAAACGGGTATTAACGTGAATCGCGGTGGATGTATTTGAAAATACGATTCGTTTAATTACTTTTCCGAAAAAGACGCGACCTGTCTCTGGCGCTCGGCGTTCCAAAACTTGACGGGACCGAGACCGCACGATAACCCCGTTTCAACGTATCGGGAGCTTTTGCCGATGAAACCCGACCACGGGTAGGCTGGTTTGGGAACGGGCAATTTTCGAGGACGTCTATTGGAACGTAAGAATGATTTAGAACGTGGGGGATTGCTGGTAGGTATTATTAATGTAAAATTTGAAGGAAGTTTGTTTGTGAGTTATCTGTACCGCCTTCTGGTGGAAAGTGTTCAAGAGTACTTAATTTATGGGAATATTAGATTTGATTGTTATTATAGTAACGTACAAAATTATATTAAAATTAACCGTTTTTTACCCATTTTTGACACTAGATAGCATTTGTATGTATGTGTTTTATAATTTCCCAGTCACTCATAACATTTTCGTCCAAACCAGATGAAATTTGGTTTACTTACTATTTTATGTTGTAGTGAAAAGCACAAGGCACTTAATTTGTAGAAATATTAAGTATTGTTTCAAATTTCTCAGCTTAATTATAATTCTCATTATCTGCATCACACTAAATTCTATGTTTTCACGAAACGCTTGTTCCATGTGTCCTATTCCTTATTGCCATATCTAATGGTTACATACCACCGATTTTCAATAGAACGTGTAGTGACTATAACGGTGTAACAAGTTACTCGAGAACATTGCGTGGAACTATAGTAGTACAGTCACTAAAGTTCTGTGACGCCATTGCTCAATAGAATTCCACTTTCCGTTAAATTCCTCCTCGACACGTCAATAGACTTTTCAATATTAATTGCTGCATCGACAAACGTTAAACGTTACATTCTCAACAGTATTCTGAATTCTACGGCACATATAATAGAGTCCCCAAAGCTTGAAATTAATTGAAAATTGATGTAACAAAACATTCTATTAAATATTATTTATTTCCATATAAAATGCAAGTATACTTTCATGTTCACAAATTCGTAACAATTTTTCTTTTATGTAGATTATAAAATTCCTAAATATTGTACGATACAGCAAATTAAATGAACAAGTAATATCTAAGTGACACAATCTATCGTGTAAATATTAAATATACAATGCTACCTGTTTAGAAATATTACTTGGAGACTTATTCCATCCTACATTGGCATTTCTTTCTTAAAACCGACCAATCCTCCTTTATTTTCTATGTCATCAATAATTTAATTAACGACTGTGCACACACAGAAGCAAAAGAACAAAGTTTAAAATTATTATTCCAATTATTTCCTGCGTAACTGTGCCCACTCGCTACCGTTGTCTCGCTTCTCTGTATTTTCCATCATCCGGCGACACCATTGTCCGATAATTCCCTCCTCTTCGGCTAAGATTTCCATCGAAGCTAATCGACTTTAATGAAGCATGTAACCCGGTTCCTTCTCTTCGTTAATTATTCCCAACGTTCATAACCGTAGACGACGTCGAAAAGGAAAAGTACCGCAGGAAACTCGAAAGTGGTTCGGGAGTATGTTTCAATGGAGCATGGGTCTACTCAATTAGATGGCAGGGCCAATTACGCGAGGAAAGTCGCGGTGAGGCTTGTACTGCTTGTCGCGCACTTGATTTACAATTATCGATAATTAAGTATCCGTTCGAGCGTTCCTGCATCTCACCATTCACCATTTTTTTTTCTCCTTTTCAACGTACACGCTTATTTCACTCCTCGTGACTCGTTGATACTCTAATTAGGCAAATGATTAATTATCAAACAGACATCAGGAGCATACTTATATACGGGCGACTCGTGGTTTAATTATGCGCCGTCTGGAAAATCCGGAGGCAGACTGATGCGATATTTCGCGGTGTTGAGAACGCTTGGATGAATGATTTTGAACGAAATTGACTAGAACCTTATCTGTTCTAAGGAAATCTTCTATGCGCTGATCATACATTTTGTGTATGCTGTGGTTTCTAAGAGTCTCAAATCACTTTTTGTAGTATAATTTTCATAAGCTTGAGTGAATTTAATTTATCGTCTTGTAAGGCTACTTCCAATTTTTATCTATTTATTATTTTTATATACATGTTTATAACTCAGACATACTATAAAATTGTTGTAGAACGTCCTTTGTATAATATAATTCTTTTTAAGTTGGAGATTATCTTTAGCTCCTTGCATCAATTCAAATAAAAGAACATTTATACAACAATTCATTTTCCTCAGCGTTGTTCATTCACCTCATTCTTATTACAGCAAAAACACTAAATCTCTAATCTCGAAAATTTTTTACAATCCCTACAGGCAAAACAAAAGTGATCGTTAGATTTGCGATACGTGTCATTAGTAAAATCAAACAATATTCGTCTCGCCTAATTTTCGCGTAAAATCGATATTTAACGTTGGCCAAGTGCCACTGGTTGCATTGACAACCCAATACGGCCGCGTGACGTTAATTTAGGATGTTTAACGTGATATGACGTGACGTTATATCTATTCATCGTCCATTTAAAGCTATCCGAATCCGAGTCCCTTGCCTCCAATTTCGGGGCGCGATTTCCAGCAGCCGTCTTTTCGGAACAAATTGCGCTGCTAACGTCGTTAGCTAACGAGAAGCGGTGCTTTAAAACGCCGACGTTCTTTAGCTCCCAATTTCTCAAGTTCTTTGAGACGGGCGCAAACCTTCGCAGCGGGGTAAAATATGTTTGATGTAATTCCATCGTTAATAAGATTGCCTGCGTCTGGTAAACGTGACATCAACAACGAAAAAATTCGCTCGAAACGGGCAGGACGAAGAAAGAAATAGCGTGCATTAAAATTTTACTAAATCGTGTATACGTCAAAGTAATATGAAGAAGAAAATTATTTTTTTAATCAAGAGCACGCCGGTGAACGCGAAAGAACTGAACACACGAAAGCCTGTCCTGTAACATCAAAGGGAGACAAGCTAATCCGAACACTCAATTTCTTTGAGCTTTTGATACTTCTAATTATCAAAATAATAACAAATTTTCCTACCGATAATTACACAAAGGCTCGAATACCATCGCGAAAAAAGGAACTTTTAAGCACTGCCTGTCATTCATTGTGGTTTTCTGTAGATTCAATTAAATTTGAACTCAAAGGCCACGGTGCGTTATAAGGTTGAAGGGTTACAGGGGAGATACAGCGATACAGGGAGACGGAACGAAACGCGGGAGTTTGTCCGTTGGTCTTTGCAGTCGAAGCTGGTAAATCTAAAAAAATTTCAGCAAAGGCAAAAATACCGAAATTTAATCGCTTTGTAATTAGAGAACGTGCGTTCAGGTTACGAACATTTTCCGACAGTGGAGGAGCTGCAATTTCATATTACTAACGTTAGATCGATAGCGCATAATACCTTCAGAGATGAATTATATAGATTTAATATTAATTACATTTCAAACTAATATCACCTGAGAATATGTTTCTAATTAAAACGGCAAAATTATAAAAGAAAATTTCAAAGAGAAGAAACATAATTAAACGAAATCAATAAATAAGTTGTTAGAGCTACAAGTAATGCTATTGACATTGTAATATATCTATATCTTAGTAATTATAGAATGATACTGAAGGATATTCGAAACGAATTTGTTATTCATATTACGTCTCTGGCACACAATAAAACTATTAACTCCCGTTGCTGAATGAACTTGATCCATGCAAATAATTGCTCTACTTCCTTCCTGGAGCAATTAGACCATCTCCACCGACGCGTACAATTTCATTTAAAGAGGAATACTCAATTTTCATTTGAGGCAGAAGCTGCTATCAATAATAATTTATACAGTACATTCCGTGGGTGCAACGTTGAAATAACTTGAAGCTGACGAGGGAGTCGGCAAGAATTGCAACCAATTGCGAGGGAGTAAATTCATTTTTGGACGTTCAACTTCGCGAAACGCTTATGCGCTACTGGGAAAGTCTGTCTTTGATTCGAAACAATGGGCAGAAGTAGAGCGGTGCATTTATTAAGTTGAATCAATTGACTGTTCAATGGAGTGGCTCAGAAAGGCTAAGCCAAACGACTCTCAGGAATCCAACAACAAAATTCGAGTGGGACTCTCGATTCGATATTATCGAGTGGCTCCAGCTACCCGTGTAATTAGTCAAAGTTACGATAACGAGAGCCCACTAGGTCCGAGCGACGGGTAGAAAAGTTGCGCGCCTATGCTTGAAAATGGCTGTGCAATTACGACCTCCTGAATAAATCCACGAATAAAAAAGAATTATATAATCGAATGGGAAATGAAATTATTCGACGTGAACGGATCCGTTCGACTGCGTGAAAAATCTCACGTCGCGTTGACTCTCGTAATCGAATGTTCCGCCACGATGATCGATGAAATATGATAAAAACAATGTACATGATTTGTGTAAAGCGCTCATCACTCGTTGAATCTCTGAAATGCAATTTTTGGAGATACTTGAACAACTGGACTGGGAAACTTTCATCGAGTGGGAAAAAATTGAGCTTGTTAATCTGCTGCAGTCGTTGTGAAATTTTTATTTTAATATTACATTAAATCCGAAAACTGGATTGACATGCAATTAATGCAGTTGCAGACAGAACTTATTATTTTTAGGGGATTCCGTGCTTTATTTAAATTACTGTTATGATTTATTCATTTTTGTGAAACTTGAAAGTGAATTATTTTGATGGCAAACAATTCCGTGCAATATTTTGTAGTGAATAAATAAAATTCAACTGTTGAATCGAATAATCGCCGTAAGTAAACTACTGTGCATTGGTATTATTTGTTATCTATTGCTCAAATTTACTTAAATTCTAATTATACAATTGTTTTCTAAGAAGAATTCATATAATAGACGATACGTCACTCTAAATTCACTCATTTGAAGATCTCAAGCAATTGTACTTACTGTAAACTTTAAGTTTTCCATCTGTTTCACCCAGCGAGTTGGTCGCCACACACCTGAACGACCCGAAGTCTTGAGAACGTACTGAATGTATAGTGAGCCTCATGGTTATCTCGTACCCATTGGAAATTGTCTCGACCTTATAGTTGTTGTCTGAAAAATAATGATAAAACATTATTCAAACAGTTCATTCCATTAACTTAATTTCAATATTTGAGATTAAAAATTGTTAAGAATTCCATTATATATGCATTATATAAAGGCGTTTTTCTCGAAAAACAAGGCCTGAAATGAACAAATTTTATTCCATATTTTCAATTCATTTTGTCCTACAGAATATCCATGTTATCGCTTACACCATCCCAGACATCACGTGTGTCTCTGTCTCCTCGTGCAAACTTGCAAGGAGACATTATCTCCTACGGAGACATGATGCCATGGCGTTAAAAGTAGGGTCGCGCACCACATAATTCAAAATAGAAGTAGCTGTGGGCGACCAACGGAGTTTTCTTCAACTATAATTTTCGAAGACGCGTTAATCAATCAACGTTGTGAGGTTCCTGTTTCTATTCCACCATCTCCTATTTTACTGTAAACGCGAAGAAACGTGGCAGTTTCCATTACAGAAAGGTAATAGTCATCCTGAAATATGTGTATTCATCTAACTATAAATAATGAGTCACTGAAAGTAAAGATTCTAGCTTTAACAAATAATTCACTTTCCATCGTTAAATATGCTTTGAAATATTAGAAGCATCATCTTGAGTGAGATAAAACAATCAAGATACCTTTCTTAACTTTGTAATAGAAATTTGTTTGCATGAATTCATAATATTTTTTTACACATTTTACTGTATTTTTATACCATTTTCAACTTAATTTTCAGGACTCCTCATGTTAGTTTAAAATAAATATAGAACAAGCAAACATAAAATTAAATGCTTATATATATATATTGACAAGGACTGACGATTCAGTGGAGAACGTTACACAAAATGCAATAAAAATGAAAAATTGCTTAAAATAAATAAACACATAATTAGTTGGTGAAATTTATATTAAATTTATATATACTCAAAAGGGCTGAAAATTCAGTCGGTATCCAAACAACATCCGATATGTATTCAGCTTACAATGACTGAATATTCTTTTATCTTAAAAGTGACCGAGAATAATCTCTTCTACTTCTCGCATAATCGACATTTCTTTGTTTACTTCACGTTTGCTCCAGCGAAGCGAATCCCCCTCCTCTTAACGTCTATTTGAAATTAATAATTTCAGTTTCATTCTCCGCGATCTCCTCGCGTTTCGTCGAATTGAAAAATACGACGAAGGATGGCTTGATGAAGCTCATCACGCAACGAGTTACGCCTCTAATTTCGTTACCATGTAATTGCACTTGCCGGTCGTTAAAAAGTTGGCTTGTTTTATTATCGCGCGGAACGACAGTGACATGGTAACGCCAGTTTCGAATAAGATGAAACTCGGCTGGCAATAAACTCGCTATTTATATGCCTGGTCGCTTAAACGTTATGAAACTGTGTAAAGTGGATGCACAGGCGGCTACGTTATTCGTGCTGGTGTCATTTTCCCCGCGGAACGCGTAGACCGTCCATGTTGGACGCCCGCGATATTTCGGTGTTGTAACGCCGGTAATGCGCGAACGCGAGACATTTACTCATGACTTATCAGCACACGTCACGCGTTGAACGTTCAAGTAATAATTCTTCAACGGTCGCATACTCTCGCATTTATCCGACTATACGGAGTGCACGGGAAACACTCACCAAATTGCAACGGTGCACATATTAACAGCCACGCGTTCGAAAACTTGTTTTAAAAATGTAAAACGTTGAAACGTGATGTTTCTCTGGTGAAGAGTAGTGGTTGTGAAAAATAAAACATACAGAGTGTGCAAAAAGATTGTAGAAAATATATTAGAAAATTGGAATAGTAGTTAAATATCCTATTGAATAATTAAATCTATATTTTTTTTAATCAAATCCTAAATCATGGAGAGTTTCGAAAATTGTTTCTAGCCATTACGTTTATTTCAGATACAGAAAGAGACAGAAATATTTTCAGTTCCATTTCTATCAATCATATGTCACTCGATCGATTTCAAAGTATGCACAGACTTTCAGCACAGAAATTGGCTTTCCTAATTAATGACAGTAGAGAATGTGGTAGAAATAGAAATTTTAGCTTGGTACCTGATCTGCGAAATAAATAGGATTTTTAAATAGGAATCTAAAAATATTGCGATTTATTTAATGCATTGGCTTTAGTCGAAAATGTAGCTGTCAATTATTTCCATTTATATGAACCCTCTTAACAGCATTTTCGTTTCACAGAAATGCATGTAGGTGTAAATATCGCACTGTTTTTTATTTGTAATAAACCGTACTATATGTTGAACTGACAGCTTCCTGGCGAATTGTTAACACATAAATCTTGATCAAAGTTGATGTATAAACTGGAAATATTTATAACGTTGACAATTTGGAATTTTTGAAGCAAAAATTGCAACCAAAACTGTCGTACTCTGTCAAAAATTTATACGTTTTAACAGTTGGATTTTTAATTCAAAACTGCTGACCAAAATTGTTTTGTTCTGTCGAATACTTATAGCGTTGTGTTATTTAAAAATTGTAGAACTTTATCGCATAAAACGTTATCAAAATGAATAAATCTAACTACTTGTAGCGTTGCAGAGTTCCAGAATTTTTAGCCCAAACATCTCTCTAAAAAATGATATTTTATGAGACTTTTACAATGTTACGCAATGTCACCACCGAGCAGCAAAGAATGCACGGAATTCTGTCATAGTAGACGCGGAACATCGCGCAAAACAATTTAGCACTGTTTCGTATTACTTTTCAACACCTTCCTGTTTTCATCCGCATCTTTCTTGCCGTTTGTTTCGTTCCGTTCAATCTGTAAGTTTAACGAGTTTCTGTCACGCCACGGGCAAACTTTGCCACGCTTAAAACTCAGCCGACGTATCAATTAATCCAGAAATAAATGTTTCCACACCGTTCGTGGTAATTAAGGGCGGTAATAATTCATGTACAGAAAGAAAATTAAGATATGTACCGGCCAGTGTCGTGTGCTTATTATTAATTTTCGTCGGGTACGTGTTATCAATTATGCTCGCTTGGAATAAAACGACACGCACGTGAACTTCGGCTCGCCCTTCAACAGTTATCATGAGAGGGCCTAGGCTGCGTTTAAAACGAAACAACAACATTAGGGGGAGACGTTTAAAGGGTAAACACAAGTTTCGAGAGGGCTAATTAATGAATTCGCCACCTTTCCACGAATAAAATTATTTAGGGATTCTTTAATTTCAAATCGATTGACACTTTAATAATATTACTTTTGCAACATTGTTCTAGAAATTTAAATTAAACGAAACGCATATATATTCTCTCGTTATTTAATGTTTACATAAATTACGTTCTAGAGGGTTAATTAAAGTATCTGTTATTTTTCCGCGAATAACTTTACTTTAAATTACTTTAAATATGTGAAACATCACTGAAAAATATTGCTTGCACTTTTTTGTAATTGTTTTTGTTAGTTCGAAAAAGTTAAAAAACTTTTCAAGAGAGGATTCAACTTGTACGTACCATTAGTGATCGTTTTGTTCAATGGCCTCGTCCAATAGGTGATCGGTCTTGGATAAGCCTCGATGCGACACTCCAATTTAAGTGTTTCGCCCTCGTAAGCACCGACTAACTGGTTTTCAATCCATACCATTGGTTGAACTGCGAAAAGAAATCCTAGTAATACTACGTATCTCACTGGTGAAAAGAATGAGATCTTCGCCATTCTATTATCCGTTACTTTGTTTATTTACAGGTATTCCTAGGAATGACAGCAAAAATTCATCTCTGAATATATGAGCAAAATAAATTTACAAACGTGCAGACTTCATATTTTTACATAAATTCATAAAAATCATCCAAAAAATGTCCCAGCAAATATTAAACATGTAGAATTAAACTGTTATAGATATGTCTTGAGAAATAACTTTAGCTTCGATTTAGAGATATAAAGCTACGATAAAGTTTGGATAACATAGAATTATAGCAAAATGAGGTACAGTATAGTAAAATAAACTAGAAAGCAGAATATTATGATGAAAATAGTTGTTTCGTTTTGAAGAGTAACTTCTTCCACTCTCTCTCTTTCTCTATCTATCTATCTATCTATCTATCTATCTATCTATCTATCTATTTATCTATCTATCTATCTATCTATCTATCTACCTATCTAAAAAGCGACTAGAATAATAATTGTACGGAAACTTTTCCACGCTATTGTATGCATGAAATGGCAGCCAGTGTGTTCAACAGGGAGGCAAGCTAACATGACGTCAAAGTAGAAGTCGTGCTTCACATGATTCATGGTTGGAAAAGTGGCCTTGAGCAGTCAAGCGAACTTGATGCGACTAAAATCACGTACAAATGATGTGAAACGTGCTGAAAGAAGTAACGCAACTTTCTTGCACTGTGTCTACATTTTTAATGCAAATTTTCAAAAGCTTACGTTGAAAATTTAAAAATTGTAAAATTATTCAAATCCAAACAGAAATTTAGATCGAAACATCAAAAATTAAAGTGACCTATATGGTTCACCTGCATGGTATATGATAATATGGAAGGAAACATATCAATTGTAATCGACGTACCGAAAGAAGACATAATCCTCTTCTAAGAAGATTTAGAGATGTTATTTTAAGTGAGACGACGATTTCCTCAAACAGGCTCGTTTCATTCCGGGTTACTGAAGGACTCTTCAACTGAAGAGTGCTTGACTTGTTTCTCGCAAGTTTTATCAAGCAGTGCATGCATGAATCCATTACGCAAAGCATCCATTGCGTCTCAGCAAGTCACCGAACAAGTCATCCCAAAGAGTCCTTCAGTAACCGGATTTTGAAAAATCCCATTCCCTTTAAACATCATTCAAAGTAGTAATTTAAATAGAAATACTCAATCGTGATTTTGTTATGTTAAAATAGTGTGAATCTCAACCTGATGGACATTACAATTTACCTATACATGTAATACTCAGAAGGAAACAAATTTTGATTATTGTTTCTCTATCAAATTATGACTGTACTTGTGAATTATTATGTATAAAGATAAATTCTATACCTTCACATTTCATTATTCATAACTCCAGTTTAAATCAAGGAAAATTTAAAGTTGTATGGATGGTTTTCATGTATAAATAAATGGTACCTTTAACCTAAAGGTACAGAATTAATTTCTACATACGTAACTTTCTTTAACATGCTAATTACGATTTACATACAATTGCGATAGCTAACTTCATATTCATGAAAAGAAAAAGCAGTCGTCACGATCGAATAGGTCGCGAGCTATAACCACCACAAAGTCAGTATTCGAAGAACCCTTATTTTAATCAATCCGTGAGAGCGTCGACAGGTCGGCTCGTGACAGCAGAGCTTCGCCGCGAGCGGAAAATATTTAAGGCGCCACTTCGGTCCCCGGAAACAATGGTCCTTCGCATCTGCCATTCACGATGTCCCAAGTGGCGTCGTTATATGGTATGCTTTCGCGACATATCCACGGCCACGTTGTGAGACTTCAAATTGCATTTTCGAGCATTCGTGTCTAATACTCCACCTCCAGCAGACGTTCTTCGCTATCCAACATCGTTACCGCGTGGCAAGTTAGATTTATGACACGGTCGCGAAATGCTCGCCATTTTTCAGTTGGAGGGTTCGTAACGTACAGCGATGAGCACGCTATGAATTCTTCCGAACGTGATACAGTGGATCCTGCTTAAGAGACACCTGCACGGGCCATGTCTCTTAGACGTCAATTGGGTCCGAAGTGTAATCGCTCTTATTCCCTTTTAATGATCCAAGATCGCAAGCTGAAGGTATGTAAAAGTTAATTGTCTAAGAACGGTCTCGATATTTGCTCAAACTGTTGAATGAAAAATATAAATATTTAATAATTTAACAGTAAAACTTCTTGCTGCAATTTATGGTAAACATTTTAATTTTATAATTAATTAAGTCATTATTTTCAAAGATATAGCAGTATGCGTAAGAGTCATGCATTGAACGTTCGCAGTTTCAGTGTTAAATAATTTCCAGCTATAGTAACAATAGTAGAAAATATTAGACCTGAGTAAGTGGCGAACACCAGTGAATAACACGGCAATTAACATATTAATAATAACGCCGATGTTCCGAATCTCTTAAGTGCGGCAAGCTCATTAAGAGGGTCGAAAAGGGGTCGATATTTATTATGTATAAACCGTTTTTGACCCTCTTGATAAGCTTCTGTGCCCCGCCTTACAAATGAGGGTTAGCTGAGGCTTTCGCTTTGTTGGGATGAAAGATGGTGACCTAACGGTCCTTGTTACGTCAGCGGTTCCAAGAAGTGGAGGGGATAATCACGCGTCTCTTAGACAAGATTTAGTAAAATATACTGCAGAATCGTAATGAATGCTAATCTATCGTCGGGTAAGACCACTTAATATTTGTTTGCACTTCTCTTTCCAAATTTTAGATCAATATAAAACATACTTCAATATATTTAAAAAATTTTGTCATGTATTTGCTGGGACATTTTATTTATGAATAATTCAGAGATGTATTTTATGCCATCCTCCCTAAATCCTGTTCCAAAGGTTATCGATGGATGTAGGTCAAATGTAATATTCACAATGAGTCTATAAACTTTCAACAGGATTTGCAGGCTTCGTACTGAAACCTCTAATGTTTGGAAATGCAACGAGTTTTGAACTATCACTGCAGTTTATGTGTACTCCCTGTATCGTTGAAGATTTTTCATCCTCATGAAGAAAGCATTTTCCACTAAATCTAACAAACGTATTTACATAAACTATATTGATTCATAGTACACGATACATGAACACGACGAATTCTGTACCACAAGATGTATATTACGATGAGATCTTTACCGAGTTTAATATTCACACGAAAATTAAAATAAATTAGAAAGGCAGTATTGTTACATGTGATTCAGAAATTTCGTATTTCGTTCTACCAAACATACTAACATAAGTCTACAAGAAAGATACATTCTCAAGTACTATGAGGTGAGATGAAAGTAATCAAAGAGATTCATCTTTCCTGGCACCCATTTAGTTCAGAAATCAATCGTCTGTAAAGATAGAATTAAGCTTTAGCGGCTTGGTTTCCCTCTACAGTGAATCAATTGCAAATCCAATTAGAGAGTAATCAGGTTCAAAGCTTATGTAATGCAATATCTACAATCTGGTTACAATGGAGCCATAATGCACAATGTTGCCGGTCCCCCTTGTTGCGTCACTCGTTTGTAATTCCTTCGCATCGGATCCGTCAACAGTTGAAATTTCCGTGTCAGAAGTGGAACTTTAATCGCGCCCTTTAATTTGACACTGTTCTGGAAGAGAATTGTGCGGGCACGGCGATGATTTTAGGTACCTACAGTGAACAGTGAGGACGATCCGCTTGCTGACTGACGGTAGCACGCCGTTCGAAGCTATGCAGAAATACGGTCCCATGTGGACGCGCGTCACACGCGTTATTTCCAGCTTTGTGCCCTGGGTACTTGGAACTGGAACAAAACACAGGGTCGTACAGATGTAAGTGCTTCGTTTATTGGTCGCGTTTATTAGCTGTCTTCACGCCTGCTTGGAGTATAACGATTTTGAAGGAATTGTTGGATACTCCTCGTTAACGTTTTGTTTATATTTTTTTATTTTATTTGATACTGGGTGTAGATAACTGTGTCATTTTAAATACTCAAGTTGTGTATTATGTAAGCTTTTTGAGGTTTGGGGATAATTATATTTTACACAGTTTTGTCATTGATTTATCGGTTATTAATTGTGGGATATATTTAACAGGCTAGTATTGATTAATTCAACAGCGAGAAACGAAGACAGTGTCTTGATTTATTGAATGAGAATGTCATTTGCAGAAGCATGTATTTTGGAATCTGGTTATTTATAGTACGTGGGGATTATTGCGATTGAAAGAGATAAAAGATAATACTGAGGTGGCTAATAAAGAAGCCTATAGAAAGGAGATAAAAGATGCAGAACGGATAGAGTAAACAATTATAATACAAAAGTATAAAATATAATTTTCTTAATTTATTTGAAAGCTGTCACAGTCAATGTATGTACCTTTGCTAGATAAAACAAACAAAAGGTAATATGATAAAATCTCGAAGATGTCCACATATATATATATAGCCATATGTTACATTTTTAAATACGTTGCCTTAAAAATAAACAAATTGATCATTGTAGCGTCTAAGACACGAACACGCGATCCAATACTAACAAGTGTGCGAACTCGATCCTGATGCGCGAACAACCAAATCATAGCTAGAAACTGGCATAAGGTTCGACCACGTGAAAACTGAGATTATTAAGCCATTGATATCGCAAGGTCGATTGCACTGAAGCCGGTGTGTTGCAGTGCTTTTGGTGTCCATTTTAATGTCTGGTATCGATATTTGTTCAGTGAGATGGAACACGTGTAGATTCACCTGAATGAGCATCGACGAAAAGAAAGGATGCAGATTGGATAACGATTACACCAATTGTGGAGGTTCTGCAAAGGATGCTGCGTTAACACGCGATAAATTAATTAATACGGTTATTCTATAATTATATAGGACGTTTCAGCTGTTATACTATTAGGTTTACTTAAATAGTTTCGTCTTACTTATGCTGTGAAAAATGAAGATCATTTATGATTATAATAAATCATAACAATTATCATTTATAACTAGCAGTTGTAGTCTAAGCAGGCTTCATGAAAAATAGGTTAAATATATTTTTACATAGTTAAGCTGCAGATGGTACATATTCAAGCAGCCAAGAGTTGCTCGTTGAAGAGATGACTGAACACAAATAGGAAAGCTTCGTAGGCAAAGCCGGTGAACGCAGTTCTCGAATGTAATTAGTCTACCTGAAGGAACACGTAAATACTCGAATCAAGTCTGAGGGTTTATACTGCGTCATTGTAACAGAAATAGTATTCTTGAGGATGATCGATTTTAACGAGGTGAAATGTAAGAAGACATCCATTGTTGGGTCTAAACAGGATTGAAGTTTATTCATTTCACACGTACGTCATTCATTATATACGTTCATATAATCATTATAATATGGTCAGTTGTTTTTTTGCCTAACGCATTGCTGATACAATAAAATATCCGTAAAATTCTTAGGATCATTCTTCATGAATTACAAGAAAAAGCAATTGAAAATAGTAACCGATGCAACTATTTCAATTTTCATGAGAAAAGTTTAAAATCTCGCGAGAAGGCTTTTCTAAGTTTCAGAGCAAAATTTCTAAAGGATGCAGTCGATAAATTAAGAGAAATAATTCGAAAGTTTTCATGGAGGAACTTCTTCCGGCGGTAGCAATTTCTAGTCTCAAGTCTTTCTCGAATTAAAGTGTCTGAGTAAAAATATTCAATATCGCCCCGACGAATCTCTTGTTCCGTCGAATTTAATTGAATCTAGAGAAATTTAAATAAAACCACAGCTCTAACTGAAATCGATAAAGCCAATTTCGACTGCTCGTCGCATAATAAATCTTTTGATTTAATATTTCTTATTTATCTGAAACCACGAACATTTTTCACTATTTCCAATTAAAATTCAACCTTATAAAAAGGGTAGTAAATTTGTTTGCTGCTCGCAACGAGCAACGAGCAACGAGCGAAATCATTTCCAAACAATTCACGCATTTCAAGTGATGCAAGTCGACCTTTCAATGAATTCGAACGCCGAATTTTATTTTAACACGCGTCAATGCTGCTTCACTGTCGGTACAATTAATTACGTAAACTTTATTACATTTTAACTCCGCTAACACACTTCACAATTCCGGAATGGAGTTTAATCAATAACTACATATAGTTAATTTCACCTCGATTAATTGTCTTGGACTTTGAAATTGTTTCGAGCAGCTATACCGTGTATCCGTTTAAGCAGACTCATTAAAAATTTCCGAAATTAAAATATGTATACACACTACTATTCGCGATGAGACTGACGATTTATGAAGTTATGAAACTGACGAACATTATTTTTGAAACACAACCGCTTGAATTATTAGTGTAAGCAAGAAATTGGCTAGCTACTTGGAAACTATTTTATGAGATATTTGGAAATTCACGAACTCAGAAACAGGAGACATCAATTTATAAGTGATTTACGCATCGTTTCAACATGGAGGAGGTGTCCACGTGAAACTTTAGCTTCATAAAATAATCGATCGTTCTAAATAATGACAAACACATTAGAAAGTAGAACTACCCCCTTTATTTCAGAAATTACTTAGAAACCAACAAGCGAGACCAAAAGCGTTCATTAATAAATGATGACAGACCTGTCGATGTTTATAATTATTCTAACGCAAATAATAAGTATGTATATTTATATTATAGCGATGAAATAATATAAAGAAATGTTTTAATGAAAATGTTTAAAGTACATATTTGATGACATTAAAGATCTTTTTTTATATTTTATGAGTACTGCATTTAAAATTATAAATTTTAACTTTATCATATAATAAATTGTAAAGTATAAGACAAATTAGAAACATACGTATTTACAGTAAATTCGAATTGTTCCAAACACTCAAGGTTTAAATTTCCATTCCACTATTTTTTATCTCTCGCTACTGGCGACAGAAAACTTTTTAATCGATGTTTTTAATAGGAATGAAATACTACGAACAGCGATTTTATTTTATTTCATTAGCTATCGCACTCCTTTCTTTGTACCGAGAGTTCACAATTGCCCAAGGGTTCACGGGTCACAGTTTAAGAAACCCCGTTCCAGTGAGAGGTGTGTCCGTAATTAATGGAAAGAAAATCTCTTTTATACAGTTCGTTGTGCTCATTCTCCTGGGGATGAACAGAAAAAGCACGTCTTTTTAAACACTTGTTGAACAGAATGTTCAACCCGTTGGAATCTCATTCTACGCGTCGAGCTGTTCACCCTTGGGCAATTACGAGACCATTGTCTCGAATTGTTCTGAAATTACTGACAGGAGCTTTCACCGTTGGACGACTATGCTTTTCATTTTTCTTTATCGAGGCTCTCCCGTACGCCAACTGCAATATGACAAAATCGAGAAACGAACTGTGTAGGAGGGAAACGGTGTACAAGGCGGATGGAATATTTTATTTTTCACCCCTACTTATCGCCTAATGGAATCGCGATCGAACGTTCCACGAAAACGACGGCTGGAGAACAGGAAGCGAATGAGGAGAGTAAAAGAAGTAACGACAAATGCTTAAAACGATTCCTCAAAACCGAGCACCGACGATAAAAGATTCATCCGGTGAATAAATCACCGGAAATACATTCCTATCTTTCGCCTGTCGCGGAAAATCCTTTAGTCTTCCTTTTACGTTCCTTGATACAACGGTGAGAGATGACAGTATTTTAACGGAAAATTCCATTCTCTCGTTATAACGCCCTCACTAAATATTTTAGATCTCGAGTCGTTGAATTTTCTGAATTTATAACCCATTCATTTAAGTTTGTTAATTAAAAATGTCGAGTATCGTGAATTATCCTAATTTTAGAGAAAAAAAGTTTAGATGTAGAGTGTAGTATAAGAGTTAATATAGATTAACATTTTTGGATTGTGGGTTTTAGGGTGAACCTGTTTAAATTGAACGACCATGTTTTAATCTTTATCGTTTCTGCATCCGAGGATCGATAGATGGAGTTTGAGAAACATGGAATTAAGGGATAAAAGTGGCAGTCGAACGCCTGAAGGGGTGAGAAAATACATGATAAAGGTTGTCAAGCCTTCCGAGACTTACAACGCGTACAAAAACGTACAGAGTTACCAACGCAAACAAAACTTTTGAAACTTTCCGCGCTGTCAACATTGTTAAGACATCCCCAACTTTCAAATCTTCCGCGATCAGCGACTTTCTGGATATTCGAGTCTTCGAAACCGGCTACGGTTTCCCGAGGCAAAAGAATTTCACGACTTTCCGAATCTTCGAGGCTATCAAAATTTCAGTACTTCCGGAAGTTTCATCATTCTTATAACCTTCGAGTGTTTGGGGACAGTTGTACTCTCTAGAGCGTTTTACAGACCAGTATAAATTTTGAGACAGGAGGAATTTGATTTTTAGAAGCGTTTGCTATATATAAAACCATTAAATTTTTGAAAAACCTAAGGGTTGGAAATCTTTCAGTGGAGAAAAATCAAAATTTCACATTTTAAATAAACAGCTACTTATTGAAGTGCGTCTGTCAGCCTTTCTTGAAGTATTTTATAGAATGAAAATGTTGATTTTTCAAAAACAGCGTAAATTTTTCTTCCGAACAATATTTGAACTAAACGATCAACAACTCTGTGGAGCTCTTGAGGGTCCCTTGTACGCGGAGGTTCAAAACTAAAGCTTTATTAGTTTCGTGGTAGATCCGCCCCTCTGGTGTCGCAAAGTTAATCGATCAAACTGTGACAGGATGCTGTACGAATACAAACAAGATGGAGTTATTGTATGAACACTGATCAGTAATAACTTCATTTATAAGTCATAAAGTCGTAACAAATGTTCGGAATGAAAAAGCCAATAACTCGCGAATTGTGTATTGCGAATATCCCCTTTCCCCGACAAGAATCTCTTAACGTCCAAAAATGTCCTAAATTCGGTTCGTATCACAACAAATAAAGCCACGACCGAGTTGCGGTGCATATTATGCACGTCACCGCAGCGGCGTCAGTGGAACGCAAAGGTCCAACATTCAACCGGAGCCCGAAATGGTCGAGTGGTGTTTCGGGGGTTAACAGGAGCGGTCGGGCGGGTTGCAAGGCGAGAAAGGGGGAGCGAAACGAGGGAAAAGGCCGCCTAACCCCCTTGCTTACGCACCTGCACACGGTACAATTCAAAACGTCCCTTGCACTTCCGCGCGCAATTAGTCACGGAACGGGGTTGAACAGACGCGCGATGGCGGAGGGTGGAAGGCGGACGAGGATCGGAGAAATGGCGTATCGGGGGTAAAGAGCGTACGAAGGAGAGGCGAGCGAGTAATTCGAACAAGGGCCACGGAATGGTAATTAAGGGGTGAAAGGACGGAGAAAACGACCGACGGCTTTGACGGCTCAAAAACAGAAGCACTCTTCGCCGTCGATTTCGTCCAGCCTGGGCAGATAAGGCTCCGGGTATCTCCGCTGGCGTGGGTATCGATTTTCGAATTCTCGAACGGACCAGAAGTTCCTTGCTGGTGCGGTTTTAGCTGAGGACTAGTGCGGTTCGTTTATATAATTGAAGTATCGAAGCATTAATCGAGGATGTACATGTAACGAAGCTTAATTGGTAGGCTGGCAGACGGAGATGATTAATACGCTCGTGGGAGGAACGTGAGAGCTATTGTCTGATTAGGTGGTCGATTTACCGTCTAAAATAGTTGGTGGCGGAAATGGGCTGTTTTACAAATTCTAGAGGATAAGTATCAGAGGATCAAAGAGTCAGAATGAGAATGTCTTGAGTTTTTCCATAATTAGGTGTTACACTTTGTTTTTAACAATATTAAGAAAGAGGAGCTCATCAGTAATTACCTAGAAATTAAAATACACGTTTGTAGCTGAAGCAATGACTACTTTTTTAAGCACATGTTTTTTAAAGACAGGAACAGACTGTTTGATCAAGTATCAGTTGCAGAGTGAAAGTATCATATCATGAAATAATATGCCAAAATTGAAGATATTTAGATTTTTTTAAAAATTCTTTCTATTCTAAAAAAAGAGTAACGCATCAAGAGTCCTCTCATAATTGAAAAGCATGTCTATAGCTGAACGAGTAAATTAAAGTCATCGTGTCTAATTCATTTTCTCTGATTATTCAGGAAGTGTTTGATATAGCAGGGTGTAAGTGTCTAATAATCTCATGCTCATTAATGAGGATTACTTTCATATCCAGTAACGGGAATTAGTTTCATGTTCGGCGATGGGGATTAGATATATGCTCCAGCGATAGGGATTTTGTCCTAGCAGAACAAAGGAAACCACGAAGGCCTTTGTATTGAAGGGCTTGCACAAAGTTGCCACGCCAGTTAGGTACAGTTCTACCTTTACAGCGAGAGAAAATACCTCAGGCAATCATTCTTTCAGGTCTGGCATCCATAATTGAATACACAAAATTCAAAAATTACCGACACTATCGTTTAAGGCGAATGTCCTTATTTGCACATAGGAAGAAAGACCAGTTTTCCTCGAAAACAACACTATTAGGATTTTCTTTTATTTTTTTTTATCGTACTAATTTTAGTACGAGAAAAAAAAATTCAGGTCTGAAAGGGTTAAACACATTTATTGGTGCCACTATCAGTTTCACAACGTTCTATATTATTTTGCAATGATAATTGTTAGTTTTAATGAAATCAATTCGAAACGAATTATAATAAAACATACGATTTCCTTTGTGAAAATAATAATGTTCAAAAACTCGTCAAAAGAATGTTTCAGGAAAATTTTTCTCTTCCATCCAATTAAAATCTTTCTCCGTGTACTCGTAAAGAATGATGAAATTTAAATGGTCCCATTTAAATATACCTGCACATGAAAGTAGAAAGTTACCTCTATTTATTCCACTAAATTTTACTGACAGAGACCTTCGCTCACTCTACCGAATTGAACAAAAGTTTTGATCTCTGCTACCAACTCGACCGGACTGTACTCTGGAGGTACAATTCCGCCTCCATACCCTTCACCCAATTCGACTGAAGTGACACTTTAATTCCATTGCCTGTATCGAAACTTGATAATGCAAAACTGACGTTGTACTAAACTGAAACTATTTATCCATTGAAATCTACTAATGTAAAGCTTTACTTACACCCACTTTTACCGTAGTGAACTTTACCAGTCGTGTTAATGTTTAGAATTATATAGAATTATCACGTGTTAATAGAATTTGTAAATTTTTACTTTACTAGACCCCAAGCTGAATAATCTTGTTACAGCTTTATTATCAGGAATAAAGAGTGGATCACGTACCATAATTTATAAAGAAAAATGATGTTTTACAAAGCAGGAAGATGAACAACCTGATAAACTTCGAAGGTAAGTTGTGTCTAATATTGTACACGCTGGAATCAATTTTAGGTGAAGTGTATAAATTGATAAGAAGAAAAGTATGTGAACTAATATGGAATACGATGCGCACCCGCTTAGGAATTTTAATACCCACAGAAGCACTACCTCGACATTCGCATGATTTGATAACGAGTAGTAACAAATAAACGCTACTCTGACAACTCTCTTCAAGAACTCGCAGGAAAAATCTCTGGAACAGAACCTTCTTTCCGAAAGGAACCACACAACCAAATAATCGAAACGCCGAATTGAAACCGTACCTAAACCTTTGGCGCAGCAATCAACCCCATCGACGTGGGTAGCCGGCCACAGGCATTCAATTTGACAATTACCGCTCTCCGTAACTAACGGGGTTAGTAAACTTGCAAAACGAAATAGTCGAAGAAGCGTAGCATCCCCTTCTACGTGACGGTAGTCAATCATTGAAGGGGATATCGAGCGACCGTATCAACGGTTGCACACGAGCACGGTGAACGGCAGGGTCGAGCTGTCAAACCTCGCCCCGCCGTGTCTAGTTTCGCAATAAAGATCTCGCGCAATCAGAGAGGCGAGGAAGACGGTCGAACCGTCTGTCACGCCTTTATTCGCCAGCCAGAAGGACTGGGAAGTAAAGGTATGCGTTTCTCTACGAGCAAAGTGGCAATATACGCGGAACGAGGCGCGGGGCGACTGCCAGGGTAACAATGCGAGCTGAGAAAAAGGGGATAGAGCTGATAAAGGAAAAAAGGAAGCGGGTGTCTCTGTGCTGGCTCGGCATAGTGGAGACCAACAGGAGCGAGTAGCACGGATTCGAAGAACTGCGGAAGGTGTTGGAAGAATCATCTGATGAGTACGTACCCTCTCTCCAGTTTGACAGGTTGTTCTTGTCTTCTGCTTCACGACGCCACGTGACCGTTGGCGTCGGGATGCCCGTCGCGGCGCACTGCAACGTCACGTTGCTCCCCTCCCGCACCACCATGTCCGTGCTGGTAGGGTAGTCCAGGATATCCGGGGGCACTGAAACAATGGCCACATTGCAATGGTGCCAAACCCGCCTCCCTCGTGTACACGCGTACCGGCACGCTCCAGCGCGACGCCGTTCGTCCGGATAGATGGCTATCTGGACCGATCTACCGATGTCTCGATGGATATTCGCAAATATTCTACGCCAGACCCCGGAGCATGCTGGCCCGATCAGCAGCGAATGTAACCGTCCCGCACCAACGAGAATCCGATCGTAAAACCTCGAATCCGGCTCGAACTACCTAGCCCGTAAGTTCCGTTGCAAGTATATTAGTGGGAGGGAGGTCATTGTGTCGGGTCATCCGATGCGTAATGCGAGGATTTTTATCTTTTGCAATTGGATTGAATGTCAGGGGCAAGCATCATGTGTGAATGTTAGTTTACAGAAGTAGACAGAATAGAATTATTGAAAGGAAGACGGACGAAGGATTATGTAGAAAATGTTAAAAAGTTACAGCAGACTTAATTATGGAAGATGAAAAAACTGACATATCATTTAATTCTTGGTTACGTATGTACTCCTGAATTAAAGAACGATCTAGTCAACCAATAATTTAATCAATACAGTTGTTACTAACGTTACGTGCCCCCAAAAATCAAGTAAAGTATTCTGAATTAATTTAATAATAGAAAATTAAAATATTCCAATGCTGTATGAATGTGTAAGTTTTACTAAAGCATTGTGTATTTTACGATATATAAATTTCGAGTGGTTGAAAATTCCTCGAGTTTAAATTGCGTAAAAAATTATAACAGAGGGAATTGAATGGCCTCACGATCCTGCTGCATGCTCGACTCCCCTCGTCTTAACGTGCACACCGAGGGCGTGCGATGATCTTTTGTTTCGCGGCATTGACTTGCGATAATTGGCCGCGCTCGGGGACTTTAATCGCCATTTTAATCACTGAAGGGGAAGTGTTTTGTTTTGCACGCTCTGGAAATTTAATGGTATATCGTGGAGTGTGAAAATAATCGCCCCTGGTCTTTCAAATTAAAATAACAGAGCTTTACGCTAAAATAGGAAACAAGAGAAACTAGGGATTTCGTCGAATTAACGAAACAATAGGTAATTCAAAACGGCTCTCTGGCCTTTTAATCGCGATATTGACGTTTCGTAACTATATTTGGATGAACGTTTATTGATTCACCTGACGTATTTCTAGGAATGTTATTTAAACAGTCGCGACATTACGTTGGATGTTTACTACGTTACAGTAATTCCTAATGTACGTGAAAATAACACATTTCATGATGTTTTCCAATTCGTTTACATTGTTGATGCATGAAACATCAGTGAAAATGGATACATGTCTCTGTTTGTACAATGACAAAAATAATTTATTTTAACTGATCAATGATAACAAGATAAATAGAAATAGAAATCCTAACACTAAAATCAAAAATAAATTCACGATATCAAATATTATAACACTCTTAACATATAATCATCCCCAACAAATATAAGAAATACATATTTGAACTGTAAACTTAAGATATTTAATTATACTTTGAAGTGATCAAAACAAAAATATTGTAATTTTTAAATTAAAATAAGTTGTAAAAATATCAACTTCTCACTGAACAAAAATATATTTTATTTAAACTACCCAAGAACTGATTACTCGAAACCCTTTAACCCCAAAGTTACTAGCGCCATCGACGCTCGTCGCTGAAAATTAGGAAAATGTCGGTCGATATAAATAACGAATCGAAGCGATACTCGTATGGTGGGAAATTGCTGACGCCAAATGTAATTAAAGCTCAGTTGCGAGCGTATGGAAAATATTAATTACATTAAAGCGACGGGGGGAAGTTTCGCGATAACGTCAAAGGAATTTCTCGAACGGGGCGAAAGTAATTCCGGAAAATTGGTTTAAAATACAGGGAATTCAATGTTTTATGAGAGAGGGGTGGGGAGAAAAATGTAATTGCGTTGCACGACGAGACCATACCCTGGTATAGTATTAAAAAAATAAACAAGCGTGGTTTCGATCAAAGGTTCCCGGGCGGCTGACTGCAACCAACAATGTACCGAAATTAAATTTCGTGCGCAAAGCAACGCGGATCACGGCTCCTTCGACGTTTCATTAATCGACACTCGACGGTTTCGAGAGTGAGACTCGCAAAGGCGTGAAAACGGGTGAACGACCACCGAACGCATTCTTCGTGGTAATTCTGCGGGATGCGAGGAACTTCGTTCGCGGGTTTCTCCCATTGCTTCAAGAAATGGAATCGGGTATTGCCACCTTGCACGCGGGGTCGTAATGGCCGTTCGAATTTCCGCAACGCGAATTTACAAACAATTTCATCGCACAAAGGTGTTTGGATACTATGCGAAATTAAATTTCTAAGGAAAGACAAAAATTCAACCTTTCATGCTGTAGAGGGTTGTTCAAAGGAACTAGGAGGTCGAATTGCTTCGAGATAAAACGTTTTTGACATTTTATTTAAAGAAAGTCCTGATCTTTACTTTTGCATGATGTTTATGCTTGGCTTGAGGAGTCTGAATAATTTCTTTTTAATTATTTATATGTGCGTGGTAAAAATGGGCCAACGTGTGGTTCATCGAGGGACCATTTTTAGGAAGTTCTGTTTAAAATTTTGTTGCAGATGTTCATTCTCGAAATCTGAAATATTTAAAATTCATATTTATTTATGTTCAAGTACTTTTATTGTATGTGAAATAGTTATGATCCTGTAAATGTATTGCAGTAAAACGGTATTTAGCAGGTTGTGTTTGTAGTACATGAATAAATATCATTAATAGTGTATGAAAATATTTTCAAGAACTATTAGAAAAATATCGTGATTAATGAATACATCCATTAATTTTAAACTCCTTAGTACACTGCTGGGATACCCTTATTAACAAGCACCATATTGGTACTTTTCAATTTTTCAATAAAATCCTACGTGAATAAGTAAAGAATACTTTCATAAATAAGAATCTTTCTTCAAATAGGCACTACCATTTTAATCGAAGAATTGACTTTAATATGAGAAGAAAATATTTTTCAACTCTACAAATATCGTGTATTCATGTAGTCCAAAGCACAAACTTTTCGATCACAGCGTTCACTGTAATAAATTTTTAAAAACCCATGAATACTTTACATCTCCAACTTAGCGTAGCTCCTTAAGAGTCTTGAAAGCTTCGCAGATAGTAAAAATATTGACGATTTAAAAATGTTAAAAAGCTCGAAGCCCGTGAAAATTAAAATACCGGTACAAAACGTTTGGATCTGTTAATTGTAGAAAGTATATTTAAAACCAGCTTCTGCAGAAATTTTATACATGGTGTACTGCGCTTATATATGTAAACCGCGTGAAAATAACCGTTGGGTACGCCTTGGATAAAAATTTGTTGGAAATAGGTAATTAAATGCCACCGTGTCAGTAAAATTCCAAAAGTTAATTTACGCTTGAGTGACGGATAGCAATGCTACGGAAACATTCATTCGAAATGTAGAGAAATTACTAATTGAAATGCAGTGATCGAAATTATTATTTGTAATTGACTTTCAGACAAAGTAGCACAAGTTTCTGTACGTTGAATGAAATATTATTAAACTTCCTTGTTGTACATACAAAAGTTAAATACCAGTATTACCAACCTTGCTTCGTATTTATAATGTCCTCATCGTTATTAGAACTAATATTGAAAAGAAAGCTAACTTTATTGGAATTTAATTTTATAAAGAAATCTTCGACCTGAACAAAGTTTAAATTAAAAAATTAGCAACCACGTAAATGAAATAAATCGTAACAGAACGTAACTGAACGATTGAAATTTCTTGCCACGCGTTGTAAGCGATTCAAAGAAATTTGTTCTCCGATTCTACACAAAGGTCTTCTGCATGTAAAAGGACATTATGGACGGGATATTTGACTAAAAGATATTCGAGAACTTTTCACTAACTGACTCCCACTTTCTCGAGAAGGACAGCAGCCAGTTGCTTTTAAAAATATCGGTATCGTGTTCCTCTAGCGAGTTTCAAAATACGTGTTCGGAAGACGAAGTGCCTCTATAATGAACTCCATACAAGAAAAGGGCCCCCAGCGTAACTCAAACTTTTTAACCAGGTTTTGCACGCTTACGAAACTTGTTACCCTAATTAGAGTGATAGATGGCTTCAGACGTAGAGAAAGCTGAACAAAATTTTTGTCACATTGAGGGAGTCTCGATATTTCATTGAATGGAATTTTTGGAATATAAAATCAAGTATAGTAACCTAACCAAGACAAAAAGAAAAATAAAATGCCTGAAACTGTTTGTAATTTTAGTAATGAATATATTCTGACTACTTTTCAATTTTACGTACTTATGAAAAGAGAACCTGGAGTAATGATTGACACCTAATATGTTGTTTACTCTACTCTACTGTCTCCATGTAGAAGAATGGACAACATAAAGAGCATGGAATAACGAAATGAGGCGACGAAATCTAGCCAAGTATTGCGTAAACACACCGGCATCGAATACGAAGCAATTCCACCTAGGTATCGCAGATCACTAACAAAAATACGAAGCAATTCCACCTAGGTATCGCAGATCACTAACAAAAATACGAAGCGACAAGCGATGCAATTCATTTCGCGCTCTGGCTACGTCGGGTGCAAACGCTGGAGCAGAAAAAATCGTCGTATCCGCAGATAGTATATTTATTGATACGGGGGAACAATTGCGTCGAATTTATTATTTCACACGTGTTCGCTCGACAACGTGTTGTTATTCTCTTTTCGCGTCGGTTCTCATTTTTTTTGCTACCCCATCGACCCATTTCTAGACCGTGGATTGCGCGAAACGCACCTTCGTTCCAAGAGTTCACCGACTAACTCCAATGACGTTTGCGAAATTGCGGTTTCTGTCAGAAACGATATTTTCCTAAATTTTTCTTGTCGTTAAACTCGACGAGCCGTATCACAAACGAAGTTTGTTTCACTATGTGAGAGAATGTATAATAAATTCCATGAAGTTTATGTAATTACTGCAATAAAAAAATTCTTATTATTTTCTAATATTACATGGTGATTTTTAGGACACTTTGTAAATATGACATTAAAATGAAAATAGAAAATATACATGTCAAAGACAAGTCAAAAGTATCATAGGACATTGTTATGTAAGGGCCAATGTACAAGATATTTATAAAATTATTCTAAGTACAATGTTATTCACTTTATTGAAAGGAATTGTATGTAATGGAAATCATTAGTAACGAATTTGTCTTACTAGTTGGTTAAAACAGATTTTACAATATTTATTATAAAATGCTAAACAATTCACGTAGGCTGAGTATTCATCAAGGATTATTGAATTAATTTCCCTCGGGTACGAGGTTCATATACATATATTTCTTCAATTCAATCACATATTGACCTATAGTGCAGTGGAAAATGTTATATTAATTACATATCAAGCTTGGAGATACCAAATGGAATCAGATTCTATAATTATCGAAGTTTCTGAATTAGAGAAGGTCGGAATTTTTAATTTTTCGGACAGATAATTATGAAATTAATTATAAGGTAGTCGTAATGTATCTGTTTGGTTATTTCAATAAAGTTATTAATACATCTCGAATGGAAGAAATTTGTATTATTTGCATGTATAATTATGGAATGTATTCGCATTACTATAACAAGCAGTAACACTATTTTATGGAATCAGTACCAGAAATTAATATGGAACCTATGTCAATATGATACAAAATAATGGAATAATTTTTATAAATTCGAAAACGTTGTATCGAGAGGCTGTAACAAAAGAGGTCAAATGATATTCTCGTTTAACTTTGTATTTCACAAGACATCCCCTTCCTTCGAATATAACTTTTCGCTGAAACTTACGAATTCCTTCTTTCTATCAGCCTTGTTGAATATTGATCTTCGTCCAAGAAATTCCTCATTTCCAACTTTCATACTAATACAAATCCTGCAGTGTCAGATATACTGACTTTTCAGGTTTTCCATTTATGTTGCGATATTCTAATAGAAAATCATACGATCCATATTTATGGAGTACCATTCCATACTTTTGCTAATAGAATATAGCAAAGCAGTTTATATATTCCACTCTGCAGCAGCCTCAACTTCTGAAGAATGTACAATAATTAGAAAATGAGTGAAACCATTGCAATGCACGCCCTTTCAAGTGTTGATTAAATTTACGCTTAATCCAATATTGCAGCTAAACGAATACAACACGACAAAAATAAAGGAGAGAGGTTTGATAAATGATTGCAGCGGTTTCAAAAAGAACCATTTCCACCCGTACCTATGTATTCCCTCATGCGCTGAATTTTTCTGAACAATGAAGTGATCAGTTTCGAATGTTTCACAAACACTAGACTTTTTGCGTTTGATTTGAACCGTTTCCATGTTTTCCGTTCCAGTAGATTGAAAACATTCAACGTTGATCATTTCGTCAACAAACTTGTCACGGTAAAACCAGTGAGGCTACCAATTTATGTAAAATGTACAGCGATTTGAACACTTAACGCGAATCGGGTTCATTGCAGATTGATTCCTGTGATATTAATATTATAAATGACAAATCGATATATAATTTGAGCTGTTTGTAATGTTAGTTTAAGAAAAACCAAATTATTAAATAAGGTAAATATAAAATGAAATTAACTGGATTGAAATTTTATTGTAACTAAAATAATTTCATTTAGATTTTAACGTGTATAAAATAGAATTCCCATTCTTCCCATTTAAAACGAGATCACATTCCCGAATTCTACTTTTGAAGCGGTTTATTTTCTACATAGAACATAAAACAAAATAAATTTATTGAATTTTCATTTTCCCCAATCTTTAAGTATACTTTACAAGATTTCTAATCGTTGAAAATACAAATAAATTCTATATTCTTGCTTTCCACCTTTAAAGCAATTTATTTACCGTAAAAACCACAAAATGAAACGAATTTCGTCCAGGCTCCACTTTAAATTCACCGTTAAGTACACCCGAACTAAACGTTACTAAATTACCGTGCATTCGCAGGCGCGTGTTAAACATTGCCTGCGAGTCCGCAACGTGCATATTACGTTTAAGAACCGATACCAGTGATAATAATCACGTGTACACAGCGAGACCAGCCGACGCAATTACGAAAGCATGCCATTTTGTAATTCTAAAATTTAATCGCGAAATACACGTCTGCCCGACACGATTGACCAATCGAATCCAAGAAAGTGAAAACAGTCAATTTCACAGCGTTCACCCGTTCATACCCAAGGCATAGTCGCGACCATAAACAAGGGATTTAACGAGGGTTATTCGCGATAAGCTTAAGCTTTACGTTTATACGCGTTGGCGTCGTGCGCCGGCTAGTTATGCTTTGCGACACGCTTAAGGTCCGCGCTTCAGTTTGTCCATCGGATAATGGAAATTCCGAGAATTTCGTTTGACAGTTAATCATGTGTTTGTGTCCAGGGCATCGCCGCGGAAGATATTTCATTATCCGCGGAAGCAGCACGCTAACTTATTTACGAGAGCGCATCCAACCTCCGCGGTCGAAGGCAAGAACAACACTCGTACACCGCCCTCAGCATGCAAATGTAATCTTGTCTCGTTTGCAAATTCATCGGTACTCCAGTCCATACGGGTTGCTCGAATCGTTGGATTATGTAAAAATGTCAATGAAATGACGTGTCCGAGGAAAATCTCATCGGATCACTTTTACATTCCATTTTTATGTAACGAGTTTATAAGCCCTCACCAAGGGAGAGAGCTAATTCACGAAAAACCGATCGCTTTTGCAACTGAATATCAAAGAGCTTGGTGGCATTCAGTGTTATTGTAAGTTCAGTTATTTCGCCTGTAGTTCAGGAGGCTTTGAGTCATCATTATACTGTGGATGTTTATGCAAATTCATATTTTTATACACACTGAAACACAAAAACGTAAATTAAGGTATGTTTTGTCTTGCAATGTTGTAACGTGTATTTTATATTTTATATGTATTTATATAATAGTACAAATATGTATAAATGATACAATAATATTATTTTTGCAAGGTAAAACTTTTGCATTGAATACCTCTTTCAATTTCTGTGTATTTTTACGAAAGCTATCCTTATGATTGAATTTTTTACTCCAAGACTACTCCATAAATTTTCTTCGAATGGCAGAAATGATTTTTACAGGTACAGAGAGTGACAATAGCGTTCCTTTGCGTAAGTTCTATTTATACAGAATCATATAGAATTCATATTGCACTCATTCATACATTCCTTTAGGTGACTTTATTTTTCATTCATACGGAATTTATTGAAAACTTTGTCGGCATCGATTTCCCATATTGGAAGTCACCACATGAAATTTCATCTTTTTCTGATTATTCATTTCAGAAATATGAAGTGAAGCGGGAGCCTATATACGTACAGACATACACACGTATACACATTCGTGTATAGAACATTTTTCTAAGAATTTAATATCACCAATAACCCATACAAAAGCAGAAGGTATTATATCAAATTCCATAAATTTTTAAGAAACCATTTCATAAATAAAAAATAAAACAGGCCCCAATATACATAGACACACATCAAATTTTTAAAATTTTTTAGCGTAACGAGTTGAACAAAGTCCCAGGGCTTAGTTGGACAGCAGTCCACCTCATTGCTTCACAGTCTAATTTTTACAGACACAGACACTTAAGTTCCATTAGAATTGATATTCAGAAGGGATACATTCCAAACATTATCCACGCCCATAAAAAAAGATTTAATTTTCATAAACTCAGAGCAAGAACATAAAATAGAGCCCGGTGATTAGAGCATTCTCAGCATTTATGTATACATTATCTTTGAAGCCAGGACGTTATGGGTAATGTAGTCAAGATGAAGAATCCATCTTTACTGCTTATTCATTCAGCCATACATTCGAAACCGTGGAGTAATGTGATAGAGTTTACGAGAACAGCAGAGAGGTACGAGGAAACGAATTTTGTATACGCTGAATAAGAAAGCACAGTCGAGAAGAAAGAATCACAAACCACATCACGCTAAATACATAAGGAAAGTACGAGGTTAGAGTAAATGCATAAATAGTGACAAGGATGTAGAAAACGTACACGTGAAAAGTAGAACGGTTCAACGCAGAAACATGAAGGAGAAGACATCAAGATGAATCGAATACCAAGATTGTTCAGGGTAGGTTGCATTGCGAGAAGAGTTAAATCAAGAGGTATGATGCAAGAAGATAAATCACGTAGAAGTGAGAAGGAGCTGACATCCAACACGGAGGATTTGGAGGGATTTAATTGCAAGCCATGTCAGTTACACTAACGCGGAAACACACGATGCTCATTCTCCGTCATAGAGTGAAGAAAATCCACGGTAAAAAAAAGTTTGTAATTGTACAATTCTAAAATTATATTCTGAAATTATAAAATTTATGATGAAATCAGGTATACTGTAGATATGTGATCAGCTGGAACGACTGACTCTTAATAGTCAACTGAATCACAGTATCTAACAGCAAATTTAATTATAGGTGTTTCTTTAACGTGTACGACATGTATAGTGTTCGATTGGGGACGGAAAACAAAGTACAACCATTCTTCTCCTATTTTACATCATTTAAATTCTGAGAAACACATCCTCTCATGATGTAAATATTTCTTATAACGCGTGCTTTGTTAAATGTACACATATAGAAGTCACTTAAAATGTCACTTCTTAAGTAATTATTTAATTAATCTGACCCTCCAAGGGTCTACAACGACTTCGATTCACCATTATCAGTTCCACACTTGATAACCCATCCCCTAAGAGATTTGACGACCTATGATTTTCTAATAAATCAGAACTTCATATGTGGAGAATTTTTCCTAGACTTTACAATCATCACTGCCCGAAAGGAAAGCCTAAAACCACAGATGATCGAAACGTATAATTAATAACATAATGAACCATGCCCACTTGAAAGTACTAAGGCTGTTGTCCACCTATTGGATACAAATAAAATTCCTGTTGAATTGATTCTTTGAATTCTGGTCAGGGTTTGAGAAATTTGTCCCACTGTAGGATCTCAGGCTGCAGTCCTCCATTTTCGCACCTGAACAACGCCGTCAGCGATCGTTCCAACTGATAAAGAAGAAATTTAACGAAGGGTTACGACTAGGTTAAACCATACGCTTACAGCACGCGTTCTACCGTGCTCAGCGACTGGCAAATGGGCTCCTTGCGAGCCGTGGAGGCCGGGCAGTTATTAGGCCGAGGAGCACGAGGGTCCAGGAAGGTGTTTAATAGCCCGCCAAGAGTACAATCGCCCTCGAAGGTTTTGGTGCGCGGTGTACACTTTACATACATTTGCATCCTACTGCCACAAATCCGTACCAGCCTAGAAATACCTGTCTCCTGGTGTCTCTATCTTGGCAAAACAGACTCTTGACTCTTTCAGTGGCGAGCCTTGATTACACTGTTTTGGATGTACGTTCCACGTTAAACGTTTCCTCCGAATTTACTGTCTTCCTCGGGCCACTTTCTATCGGTAGGCTGATATTTGTAGCAAAAAAAAGAAATAGAGGCGAAATGTAGCAAAAGTGGGCTTGATACGAAATAAATAAATATTTTAGTTTATTTTGACTTTGAATTCATTTGTGTCAACTTCAAAACTGTAAAGCTTCGGTATATAAAATTTTGCTTAACCTAATCATGATTCAATCATTTTTTTTATTCAAGTTTCAAGTTTCACGTAGACAGAAAACTTTCTAACAAACTTGTATTTATCACGTCAACTCTTTAAATTTAGACGTAAGAAAGACGGCTGTCGAATCATCAAATATGATCCATTAATTTGTCGTTATATACAAAACGATGTCACAGTGGAAGATCTATAAAATGTAAATATGCATATCGCGATTGAATTAGGTTTCATAGTTCCACCGGCAACAGCTATTCTGGAACTGAAATGCTTCTCTACATCCGTTGCACAGAACCATAATAATGCATTTGAACGATTTTAAACCATGCATATTTAATTCAGAAAGTGTGTCGCTCTACATGCAGTAGTGATTTTTAACCACTATGTGCTACGAATATATACCAACTGATCTGAAGAATTTTTATCTTTATAACCGTTGAAATAATTACGATTCAGTAAAGTGCTTGAATGTATCCGTTTCACGGGATATTTCCATAACAATATGTCTGAACGTTTTTAAACCACGCATATTTAGTTCAGGATGTACGTCACTCTACGTGCAGTATTTAATCATCTCGTGCTGCGAATGCATAGCAACCGATTTGAAGAATTTCTGCCTTTATAATCCCTAAAATAATTACAATACAGTAATATTCTCATAAATATCGTAATGCTTTCACTCAATTACACTTATTCACTCCCAAAGAATGGATTCTTTTTAACCAACCAAAAACTCAGTCTCGTTGAGTCTGGACTACGTCTAGGTCAGGTCAGTATTAGAAATAACTAGTTCTCGCTAATACTTTTTCAGTGGTACAGCTAGATATAACTCTCGTTTAATTTTGAATATGTCTTCTCTGATTCTTCTAAATATAATGCCAATTTAACCGCAAAGTCGGTTAAAATCAGTTACAATCGAGATTTAATCATAAAATTTAATGGGTTATTTTCGCTACCGTTTGATGATCAATTTCTCTTTATTTTCAGCGTTCGCTAGAAATCCCTGCGGTCGAAAAGCCTAAGAAGTTCAGCTCTTCAGCGTCGCGGTTAACGATGTCCGCGGGACAAACTGTTGGCGAAATAATCAAGGATTAAATATCGGTGTCTCGTAGTTGCAATCACGGGAGCCTGCAACGACACTATGGTGGATGCTTAGGCGACCGTAGTTGGTGAAGTTTGACAAGTTGGCGTAACAGGAACGCTGGTACCAAGTGCCAAGAAAGTTCTCGGTAAGGATCAGTTGATGCATGGCTATGGAAGAAGGATGCGCCACGCCAGGAAAGGACGTGTTCCGTGGGACATGCGCGCGGTACGTACACATGGAAAACGCTGATGCTGGCTGTTCTTGGGAGAGTTTCGCGAGCATCGGTTGGGAATCTCGTAGCTTCGGGAAGACGCGCGATACAGACCCCCGCGAGCAATCCCGAACGCACGATTTGCTTGCAAATATTCCCTTGCCTATTCCTCCTGGAATTTCCCAGTGCCCTCCAATAATAATAAACCGAGAACGCCGCCACCGCCGAGTTTGCTCGACGTCCTAAAATCTTGGCTAACAGCGCCAACTGGAATACTATGAATTCTTTACCCGTCGCAGAACGATCTTTCCCAGGATGCCGGAGATGGTATCCGGTTTCTTGGAAAATTACATCTCCTTTCTGCGATTCTTGACGCGTTTAGGTGGCTCGAGCAGATTCGAGATTAAAGAACGAACGAATCTAATGCAATTCAATGGCAAAGAGGAATTTCGTAATCAAAGTTTCGAGATATTCAAATTACGCAGCTATAAACGCGTGCTGGTGCAGTCTGACGTAAAATCACTTGTTGCTGGAGCTGCTAGCTTGCTTAGGGACCGTGTAAAGGAAGACGTTTGCGAAGTTTCGTGTTTCGAAACTATTTATTGAGGGATTTTTCGATAAGGCGATATGGAGTCGCGGATGGAAACTTGTAATATGCTCGGAGTTTGCATTACGAGTTAATAGACAAAGAAAATTACCTGACAAGTATACTAAATGCGGCTCGATACTGTTCAGCATTTACTTAATAGAATAGTTTCCTACACTTTTATTATCCACTAGGAATCTACTACATCATTCATTTTTATCATCAAATCTGTATTATGTTTCAATCCTGCATTGTGAGGAAGTTTAAAAAAAAAAAAAACATTAACCAACATATTGAATTTAATTAGATACTATGTTAATTCTTAATCTAAATAGATAATCTAAAATAGATGATAGATTTTTGCACGAGTAATATTTCAGTTGTTTTGAACAGTTTAAAATTATTACTACAATGCTGTCAATCATTACCGACTACTTCGAGGAATCCAGTGATGCTGGACATCGGATCGGTGTTCAGTTGACACATGTACCATCCCCTGTCCGACACTTTGATGTCTTTGATGTGAAGAGACCAGGTACGATGACCGCTATGTTTCACAGAGATTCGATGATTTTTCGTGATCACGTGGACCGCAATCGTGAGGATCGTCTGTGTATCGACACGTAGCCACGCCACCTGTAACACAGGAATACAGTGTGAGTACTATCACTGAACATACGCACGGACTTTATTACTTTTTAGGATGTTCCAAGTTGTCATGAAACATTGTTGGAATTGGTTTCACTGTTTGCTACCGTTATTACACTTTATGCGAGATTGAGTTTCAGGAATTTGAATTTGATTGACGAGGATTTGTCAAAGGAACAGGACAGGCTTAAGTCATATTGGTTCCTTTCCCATTTTATTTATTTTACAAACATGATTTTATAAAACTCATTTTATGTGAAGTCCTTTTTATGTTCGAATGATCAAAAAGACAGTACATAAAATAATAATACAAAACTAGGTATGTACATACTAAATATTAACGAAGAAATAAGACGAAAGAATTCACAACCATGAAACCAATAAATTCAAACAAAGGGTACAACACACACACTCCCCATTAGAAAAGCTCTACCATCTACTTCAAGTGTTCTCGATCTTCAAAAGTAAACAAGTCATCCGACTGACCTATCTCTCAAACACCCATCCCCGCCCCCTGCTCATCGGTAAACGGTATCCTATTCAAATACGCGGAATCAAGCCGAAAGACACGCGACAATTCTCGGTCTGGTTTCGTGTCAGTAAAGAATATGCTAGCCGACTCTCTCAAAGCCGTTCCAGCGGTCCACAATCGACACGCGCGAGGTGCCTCGAAACCGTCGCATCCGACAATCGACAACCGGATCAAAAGAAAAATAACAATTTGCACGACCCAGATGTTCCACACGCCACACATGTATGCATTACAAAATGCAACCGACGTTTCCTCAGCGCCACCATCCCCCGCCCACGTTTCTCGTTTTTATTCGATCCTCGCCACTTTCGTCTATAACCCTGCGGTATTACTTTGGATGAAACTCCGTCAGGCAGCGCGCATTGTCTCCTTACGCGGGCGGGCAAGACATTCCGTTAAAAGTATACCGTATCTCGGCGCCTACCCGAAAAGAGATTCCACTGAAACGAATCCGCATCCCGTATTTACAAACGTCCGTTACACGAGCCTTCCGCTTTCTCCACCGTCCTCCTTTCTTTTCGTTATTCCTTCTGGAACATTTCCTTCCACCCCCGTTTTCTCGAGGCGCGGGCGCCGTCCTTCCCGCCCGCGTTGTCTTCTCAATGACTCATTGTCCGAGTGCTACGACAATGCTGGCCCCCGACGGTTACCAACTGCGCCCGTTACGCGAAAAGAAGAAACTTCGTAATTAAAAGTCGTAATACACTCGACGCCGTTTTAGAGCGCGTCTTCCTCAACCCCTCGCGCGCTATTCACGGCCGTCGCGTTTCCCGCCCGATTTCTTTCCCCCAGACTGAGCGCATCCACTTCATCCACCGCGCCCATTTGGCCTGTGGACAACGTACACTCGGTTGAGAAAAAGCCTGGTAACGGATGTCGTTGTCACTATATGCGACGCGAAGCAACTCGACTGTATGAGAAGAATTCTACCCGGTTATATGCGAGAGAGTCGTTCTCCACCGCTGTTCGGATTTGTTCGGTTTCGAGCGATCGTCTACTCGAGTGGTAGCTGTGGAAACGTTTTCGCTGAACTTCAAAGCCGTGCTGCTCGTGTGTCTGCATTGTAAATTGTATTGCATTGTGAATCATATATTTTTAAACATATAGTGGAATTCTTTAAACTTAATTGTCTTCCATGTGTTTTAATGTACTTTATTATATTGTATTATTTCCAATTTCAATTCCCATTTACTCTTACCTCTTGCTTCCGCATTCTAGATCTTCTACATGATTTGTTATCATAACATGCCAATACATAAGGCCCACAATTTTTCCTTGAGAACAAAGGAACCGTTGAAATTTCCCTGAACAACTGATCGAATATTGAACTGATGAACAAAAATGAATTTAAAATCTGTCCTATCAGGTCTTCTTCAAACGATTGTACTTTCCACTTCCGTAAGCCACGTGTCTGCTGTAGAAGGGGGACATCTCTTCGAAAGTTTCGCAAGCTTCACGGATGGAACGAGGGAGAAAGCACGAGACGAATACGTTCCGTAAAAAAGATGGCCCAAAGATGCGGGAATGCGAGCGAGGCGGAACTTTGTGAAGCGAGAGGAAGACATTGTTGGGGAAAGGGTTTGTAGGTTGTTCGCGCGAAATGAGGCGGACGATCGCTGAAGCATGATAAAGGAGACGTGTGCAATATGTGCTTGTTGCATAAATGTACCTATAACACTTTCATACGAGGTATCTCGCAAGAAGGATACAGCAGAGATGATCTTGAAATAAGATGCAGTAGAAAGTAACTTTAACACTATTTCAGTAAACGTAACAATTATTTTGATATAATATTATTTGTAAGTTTTCAAGTGAAAGAGGAAAAAGATGTTTGTTTTTTATTTAACTAAAAGTGAGTACTTGCATAAGAAAATAAATAGCTACTCATAATTAAAGTCATTAGAAGAGCAAAGTAATCCAATTTATAATAACAATAATTATATGAAGATACTTAAACATATTCTGATATTCTAAAGAATAAAGAGCACAGTTCGTGTTCTTTACAATTTTTTGTGACTCCAAAGAATTTTAACGCGTCTACCCAAAGGACCAGGGCTCATTTAAGAAGCTCTGGTCTTGACGATAGTTCTTGCTTAAGTGGGTAGGAATTTAATTAGATTGTCCGTGATACTAAATACTCTGTGTTCGTGAGAACGAACACGTTGAAAGAAATAAGTATTACTTTTACCATAAACATGTTTGCCAAATTTTGTTGCTCGTCACTAGCAATGTGTAATAAAAGCAGAATATTGTAACGAACCTAACAATAGTAAAACAAGAATAAAACGGGGGATACTATAACAAAATAACTATAAACAAACTGAACCTTTCAGCTAGATAATTACATAAATGTACGAATCAACAATCCTCGTAAAAAGTTTGTATGGAGCCTCCGGAAAATTTAAAGGAATTCCATCTCAGCCAAAACAAATATTGCGCAAATTCGCGTTTTCGTTATCCGAATTAAAAGTCCACCTATCGCGCGAATAAATCAACTCAATTCGTTGTATTTTATTCCAATCACGTTGGAATACAATTTATTGATTTCCCAAAAATTAATTGAATTGAGAAATCTAACTATGTACATACGAGTCAAGCTAATGAAATGCGCAACAAAATTTTGAATACACCTTCGACCATTAAAACCAATCAAACTATCGAACTAATCACTTCTATTCCAAAATGACTGACTTTCAATATTTAAGGTACTTAAAAATATCTTTAAATACCTGCTGACAATTACTAACTGAAAACAGCATCAAAAATTTGTAATTCGTAATTCGTATTCTTAAAAACACACGCGAACACACGTGCAACATGCCTACAATATTATTTGCCCGATTACCAAAATATATCTGCCCGAGAGTGTCCCTTTTTTCGCGAGCACAGTCGTTCGGAATTACCGTCAGAGTAATTATTCAAGTCCACACCTACACAGCAAAACACAGCTAACCCAGCCTCAGCTACCGCAATAGACTTCGGTTTACAAATGATTCGTTTCGCGGTACCGATATAATTGCTCGTCACTGTAATCTCACAGTGGCACGTCCGCGGTTGGAAACTCGCTTAAACAAACAATAGAGAAGTCTCTCTGTGTTTTTGCATCCCCCTCCCTCCCTCCCTGCTGACGCTTTCCCTAGTGAATGGCAGTGTTTCCGTACCTATCGTTATGCCGCATCTCATTCCCTTGGCTCTCCTGTCTTTTCTTTCTTCAACGTCTGCACGATAGTAATGCGTGAGACCCACGGATCTCAGAAACTCGGTGACGTTTCTTTATTTTCGTTTACGTCAGCAGCAACGTCGCGATAGCCGTGTACACTTGTCTTCCATTTTTCTGTCGGTTTTATTCCCCTGTCCTTTAAGGAAGATTCTGATTCGTTCGCGTGAGAAATCAACGATTTTGTCGATTAAGAATTTAGTATTTTAAAAGTCTTTTAAAATCTTCAGGTCTTGTAACGAAGCTCTTATATCTGGTGCTTCAAGATTTGGGAAAATTATACAATTTTAAGTAAAATGTTTTACAGGCCTTGGAATATAATTTAAGGCTAGGGAAATAAAATTGCAATTTTTGTTTAATAAATAACAGATTACCTTCTATTGTTAATTAAAATATTTGTTTAAATGTGGATTTTCGTCATGTCTGATAGTAGAGTATTTTCTTTTTCTTCATCAACACCAGCAATATTGACAGAACCAGTAATCACTTTATAATTGAGGATAAAAGATTTCATTTATATTAAAGAAAATACAATTTGTTATAATTTACCTATCTAGTGAAATAATTGCAACATTTACAATGTACTCCATAAACTCGACAGATTGAATTTTTCAGGAGTGGTGCAATTGCTTTTATCACTATTGTATCTTACTCTAAATGCTCCCCCTCTAATTGTAATAATTCATGTTTGTAGATTAAACAGTAATAAATCAGACTTCCATGCGATAATATGTTTCCAAAACAGACGTTTCGGAAAATGGTGTGTCTCATCTCCCGACAAATGAACTTCGCGTTAATTTAACAGGATATATCAAGCCTTGTTGCGGGCTTCGAGTCGATGAAAAACGATTGGGGAAAATTCCTAGCCAGAAGAATGGCTGGCGGTAGCCTCGACGATCGCTCATCCGTTCCTCTTCGATTCCACCTTCTATCTTTCCTGGCTCGCGTGCAACGCAATCGAGCGCGAGGCGATAATCAACGAAAGAGCGAATATTGGCAAGGAGTTTCGAGCGATCGGGAATGATCGAGCAGCTGTCGGTGTTCTGATCGCAAGTTTCCTAGTGGGTCTATACCTGCCACCGAAGTAAATATTTATTCTTATCGAGAAGCGAAAATGGGACAGTCGTTTAAAATTTGATGCAGCTAACACGAATAAAACGTACAGGGAACACACGTTAAGCCTAGCACGGGCGCAACTTATGGAATGACTAACTTTAACGTAATTCAAACCGTTATGTGTGATGTACCGGTTCGGGGAAATTGCGACAATTGTACTATTGATCGACCAAGGTTTCGTGTACTAAACCGATAGAAAGATAATTCAACACTGAACGAGAATGTTTTTAGAACAGAAACTCAAAAAAGAAAAAGTCGTTCAATCCGATCGGGACGATCGAGTATCTGTCGATACGCCGTTTGCAATTTTTGCTTCGTGACTTCAGCGATGGCATCGTGACTATTTATTTGATGGAATGATAAAGTGAAATGAGTGATTGAAACTGTTATCGTGGCGTAATCGATATAATATAATATCATATCGCGTTTAACGTGTTGCGCGGATTAAGCTACTTTTCATTATTATTTATACATTCATACTTAACATCAACTGGTTCGGGTAGATTGTCTATCCCTCCCCGCGTTAACATAATTCTCATAACTGTTATATTTTATCGCTGTTCGAGCACACTTCTGCGCCTGTGGTTACGCTATTTTAAAATTTTTCTGTTGTTTGGAAGCGTCGTATAAATTATTATTTTATTAGTTTTTGTTAGTTGTGTCATTGTAGTGGAATGATATTTGAAAAACATTAGTTGTTGAACGTTTCTAAAGTTATTACATTGAAAGGACTTGTGAACTATCTAGTTAAAAAGTAATTAAATTTCATTATTAAGAGAGTTAATAGAACTAATTATTTCTTACACGGATTACTCTGTATAATTATATTTTGTTTTCATGCTTCTGCTCCACTACAAACAATACAATATCTGAATAACTCTCTTCGCTGAAAAAAATTCCAATATACTTTTTTCAATAGCAAAATCAGCGCCACATTTGCATACTTTGTAATTCTGGTAACTATATTAAAATCACCATATTTACCATTCTTTCCACGCCGTTTACGATTCGCGGTACACAATTTCATCCACGTCCTTATAATACGTTGTTTATAATTCTTTCCACGAATCGTGTTACGTTCGCCTCGATCCGGTGACCTGAATACTGCCCATGAACATCAATTTAAATTACATAAATTCGAAGTAACGTATTCCATGTAAGAATAATTTATTAGAAATAATAATTCTCTCTTATCGTTACCTACTGTCCTCCTAATCCTTTCTAAGTTTCTCTACTGGCCAATACTTAATATTTTTCATACGATTAACATATAAAAATATAATATAAAAAGCATATAGACAAAGCACTTTTTATAATATATGAACTTAAACTTGGAAAAAAAAATTGAGGGTCACACGAATAATACAAGTACAAATGACCCTATTTAGAAGACAAACGATTACAAATGTAAGAAATTTAAAGATATTTGCTGGGTACAGACAACAGTTCGTTTTCCCTCGGTTTACATACAACTTCTGGACTCGCAAAACTCGAATCGAACGGCATGTATCCGTTCAATTGGACGCAAACGCACGGGTATTGCTCGGACATCAAAGAATTGTCGCTGTCCGTATTCCGATACTGCGATAGAATCATCGAAGGCGACAAGATATAGCCAACTATGGAACAGGTATATTGGATTATTCAAATTCCCTCACGGCGTGTCACGGCGTTGGAAAATATTGAATATTCTAGCGTGTAAATATTGGAAAATTCTGAACGAAGAACATCGGCCAGAAGCTGAAAGTCCACCGTAGTGGTAATCGAAGCCACATAACATTTACGAGCAAAACATGCCCGTAGGCGTTATTCACGTTTCATGACTCTATCTATGTTTCAAGAGAATGTAGAACATGGTAGCTGTGATTGCAAACAATGAACAATGAACAATGCAGTATTCATCCTGAAGCTTTTGCAAATTATATCAATAATCAGTTTAATTTCTCAATGACATACAGGAATCAGTCTTTAACGTTTCCATGAGTTTTGTTCATGTATACTGAAACAAAATTCACTTCACTTAGGTTACTTGAAACGTATTCTAATAACGATGAAGAAATATTCCGAAGGAAATTTGTTTTAAAAAGCCAAGCTCCTTGCAAGACACTCTCATTGGATTCTTATGATTTGCTGTAGCCTCGATTTGATTCTGATATATTACGAATGACCTCCTTGAATTTTTGTCAAGTGAATTGTTCAAGGAATAATTTTTTCCTTCGGTATGTACGAAAATGAAATAAGGCTTTCCATCTAAACGATCGTGTTTATCATATGTTCCAGGGCTTCCCTAGTGATTCAGACATGAAAGAATGTCGAGTGGGACTCGACAAAGCGGCTCTTGAAATAAAAACTGATGCCGAGTCACACTCAACATTGGAGTGCAAAGGGTTGAAACGACATATAAAAAGTTCTTCTATGCACAATCTTCCACAGATTGCTCAACGATACCACTACAATACTATTTCCATTCATCCCTCAAAAATCAATTGAATCTTGTTCAACGACAAAGGTAGAAACTGCTGACAAACGAATCCCTGTCGTTGTTACCAATCAGTGGTACGACTTCAAAGAACGCAGATGTATCGGAGGTCGATGAACAGATTACGATTTAATTCGAGGGCTTATCGTCATGGGTGGGGAAGGATGGATTGTACGCGGAGATAAGCATCTGTCCACAACGACAAAGTTTGCTAGAGGCAGAGAGCGAAACAGTGCAGAAGGAGGACGGCGGAGAAGGGTAAATTCGATGCAAGTACAGAGGGATAATTAGCCTCGGTGGAGCAATCCGCATAATTATTGTCCACTGGTACGTATGTCCGCGTCGAACGCTTCCCACCCTCGACCCCCGACCTCCTTCCCCCGGCCCCAACCCCCGTTTGAACGTTTTACATCGACCGACAAACATTCCTACCACGATCCAGGCACGGTATCACATCGATGATCCGAACAACAACCAATGAACCGCTTTTACCTAAACAAGGAATACCCTGTTAATTGTAATCGCTCGTGAACCGCGGCTGAGCTAATTACAAATGTAATCATCGTAACGAATGTCACGTACACATAATCCTTTCGTGGATGCAAGCCAGAACGTACGCGTCGAGAGGCTGCTTTCAAATTTTCGACGTAATGGGCGCGCTAAGTGTGGCTGTTGCGGTTTTCCCAGCGTATATCTTCATATTTATATGGAAATCTTTACCAGGAGTACGGTTTCCTTGAAATAACGTTCTAACGATGCGGCGCTGAATACGCCGTTTAATGTTTACAGACATAAAATTTGCTGGAATGTGTTTACGAAGCTTGGGCGCGAATTGTATTGAGGACGAGAGGAAGTCCTGAATCAGGTGAGTGCCAATAACGAGGATGATCTGTATCAGTTATCGAGTCGAGGACGATAAACTTAGATAAATATCTAATTAGTAAGCGGTGAGGTGGACGAAGCTTTAATTGGTCTCTTCGATTATTTAGTTTTCTGCAAAATCTATTAACTGCTTAAGAACCACAGTTTTGTCACCTGACACTATTCCAGAACGACGTAGACATGGACCACGAGTTGACAAGTGTTGTCAGAACCGGATTACTCGAGTCCCAATATCGAAGCAAGAGTTCATCCAGGTGGAAAAGGGTGCTCGATTCAGGGAGGTTTACTGCCCTTTCTAGATGGGCGATACTTTGCTAATACAGAGTTGCTTCTCCACGTTTCAGACGAGATCGCGACGTCTCTCGGCACGCAGGGTGGATACCAGCTAGATATCTGTCAAGCAGCCCCTCCTCCCGGCCGGGACAACCCCCGTAAAAAGCATTCTCCCAGGGTGTACCTTGGCGCTGTGCGTTACTGACGTCGCTGTCAGACGTCATTTTTCATAACTCGACCCCAGGAATATCCGCCGCCGTGACGGCTGACATTTCCCTCCCCTGTCTGATGTCGACAATGTGCCCCGTTGATTGAATCGTCGAACGTCAAGGTGTTCTTCCCGGTTTCAACGCCATTGCCCCCTTCCCTTTCCCTTTCTCCCCGTTTCGCTTCTTCTTTCCGGTCCATCGCCACTCCATCGACAAGACCCTGGGATCCTCCACGGAATTCCTGTAATACTTGTTTAACAAAGTCTAACGTTGCTCTTTTCATTCCCCAGGGACTCCTTTTAAAGCTGAAAATTGTATCCCCAAATGAAGTTCCTGGGGTAATGGAACATTGATTTTGGGATATGAGAACTTCGAGAACAGAAATTTTTAAATTGATCGTCGATAGGCTGTGTTGAGCTGGTAGATTGGATGGCCTGAAGAACACCTGGAGGACTTTCAGGAGAATAAAGCGGTGGTACTCTTTATTATTGGGAGAACTAATTCAAATCAATTAGAAGAAATTATTTCACTATACTATTGAGCATATTAGCAATTAAATTACAATTAAATCAAACAGTACAGATTACAGTATTCCACAGAACTTTGATTTTGTATTTATTCTTTAGCCTCTTTAAAATGGTACCGCTCGAGGCTAATTTACAATTCCAATACAGTTCAGCGTATATAAAATCAGACCAAAAAATATAAATAGAACCAGGCTCAGAAAGTGTAACGTAGAGACGAATATAATCTATTGGGTACGGTTAGGTTAATGAAAGGTAACTAATCCTGACGTAATGGAAACTTAAGTTGTGTATTATACGTATACGCCCAAGACCAATTTACTAACCTATCTAATCTAGTTTAACATACATATGCCACCACTGATTTACATAATATGCTAAGCTGCCAAACCTATCTAACTCGGATTTAAGCTACCCCGCCCACCCACAGCACAAATAGATCTAGTCCGTTTATACCAGAAACAAGTAGAGAAACAAGTAGACGGGATCCATCTACGTGGAACATAAAACACGTCTTGTCTGGCTCGCTTAGGGATAATAGAAACAAATTGATGTGTACATAGTGTACACATCTATTCAAGACCAATCTGCTAATCTATATACTCTAGTTTGACATACGTGTGTCGTAGCTGATTTGCATTGTGCTGAGCTGTCTATCCCGTCTAGCCCAAACTAAAGCTAACTAATTATAATTCATAAGTGTTGTAGTCTGAGTAAATTTTATTGAAACATTTACCCTCCCCGCAGACTACAGACTTTCTGTCGGCCGATAACTATCCGCCGAGTCGACAAGAAAACAATCGGAAAACAAACAGTCTGCAGTCTGTGAGGACTCTTACTACTCCAGGTTTCGAGTTCTGTTGAAATAGTAATGGTAGCTTTGTGTTTTATTTATTAGACGTCTTGCTCGAAATGAGTTGAGTAAATTCTATTCAAAATACCGAATACTTAAAGGTTTATTTCTATATTATATTCTAGGCCATAAGAAACGTTGCAATTGATAATGTAATGATTTTTTTAAATTTTCATTTTAAATTATGATTCTTTACCTAGAATCAAACGCGTGTCCTTCACAAACCAAAGCAATTTTTATCTATAAATCATAGTTACACTTTAGATCAGTTAAGGAAACAAACGTCCTTCGTGTCATTTATTTATTCCACAATGATCGAAAAACATAAGTACTATAATAAAGCAATTTTTACAATCTTGATCTTCTTTGTTGAAATCAGAAATAAATTGCATGAGTACAAGACCACTTTACCAATAAAAATAATGCAGGTGGTAAAATTACAACTCTTCCTCCACTTCAGATTTTTCACCGCGATGTTTTCGATTTGCGAGTTCGATGTTAATGGGGCCGAAGTGCCTTGCAATATGAGTCACTGAACGTCTGCGATGATATATTTCCTGGGATTATAATCAACCCGACGCTCTGTGTACTTTCGGATAGTTGTATTGGTGTGTTGACGTTGACGGTAATTGCAGCCTGATACTGTGACTGGCATGTTTTTTGTGATAGCACATCTTGTTCGCTATATTCGCGTCATAATGTTATAATTGAAAGAGATGGAACCACCGGACTGCTCCGCCGGGAGCATCGCTAGTTAAAGGCTACAATTTAAGTACCGAGTACGGTACTAAAAACTTGATCGAAATGTCTTTTTTAAAGCATTAAAGAAAGTTTTTGACGCAATGGTTCGATATGGCAAGTGTACTAACAGTAACCGATATGCTCGATCTGGAAGACATACTGACTCATGCTACAGCACAATTTGTACCTATCCATTAGGAAACTTTTTCATCGACGTGAAACCACCTTACAATAGGAGAAACTGCTACGTAGGAACAGTTTTCGAATCTTATAAATTGTTTAACCCATTCTCAAACTTCGTATTCTCAATCCTTTTAAAGAATGAACATTTTTGGTTGACCCTGTATAGTAGAATTAAATTTTGTTCTTAAATATAATTTAAAATATTTGAAAGACTTTTATTTTACAACATCTGTATTAATTTTTCTTACGTAGTTTTTGTATTTATTTTCGCTTTTTGTAGCAAAAATAAATGGAAATTAATATGCGAGAAGATAGAAGTGCAACTATTATAGTAATACAAGCTTTATTTTATCTTCATTTACCTCTCGATTATCTTTATATTTAGAAAACAATGAACCAATCAACTTGTTTAGACATTTCACAACTCTTTCATTAAGAGAAGTATATATGTTCCGCCCATCTATATACAATTTAAATATCATCACATTTTTAACACCTCGTGTACGTTGTTTTCTAAAACATTAAAAAAAGATAAACGTGAATACTACATCTTTATTACTCCAGGATTAAATCCAAACGAATTCAGCAAGAGAACGAAAGTAACGTACAGAAGTAATAAGTGTACGTTACAATACAATGTCGAGGTTCAGTCATACGTTTTTATTAACCGAGCCCCGATACGGCACGACGATTCAAGTGACTCCGCCGTAAACCAAAGGCATCGTAACGTTCAAATTTACGTCGAAAATAATGAATACGCGTGGTCTGGAATTGGTCATAAAAATACGGGGAAACTGCAATCTCTGGCGAAAAATATGATATACATAAAGGCATGTCAGTACTTATCCAGCGCTCCTTTGAACATAAACTCGCGCGGCAACAACTGCAGGCGAACAATTTGCGAAGAGGGATTCAAAGGAAATAGTTAAAGTACCGACGAGTAAAGCTAATGGAGTTTCGTTGTAAGGGAAGCTTTTTTGAATGTTATAATGCAAAATTAAACGTGAAATTTCAAACCAAGTGTTCTAAGAGCCACCGCGAAGAAATACAAACGTTTCGCCAGAGAACTTCGAGGTTCATTATTATTGGAAACTCTCAAGTCGAGAAAAATTTAATTTTCAATGATTTTCCTGAATTTATGTCATATTAATTCTGTAAGTATCATGTGCACTTTTAGTACGTGTTATGTCTGAATATTCAAATTAGTCATCCGTTTCAATAGTTATGTCACTGTAAGCTAAGGCTGATCGTTGTTGTAAAATTTCAGTTAAATCTAATTTTGTAGACTCATCAATTCATCTTAAGTATTTAAAATGCCGAGATAAATATTATTTATCACTATGTACTCTAATTTTTTCATTTCATCAAGAGAATTCGAGCAGAAGGGTCAACAATACATCTTCAAACTAAGGAAACCCGATAATTTAGTTCCATCTACGCACAGTGTTCAAGACTATCGAATTTAAACACGAGGAGCCACTCAACCCCTGGAATCACCAGTCGCATAATCCCTTGTGCAAGTTTCATACTTGATGCACACAATGCAGCAACAGAATGGGGTCGATTGTTCGACAAACTATTCAAATGGAAACGACCTAACAACAATCTATTGCTGCTTCGCTAAGTATTCCTTGAGATTTCAAAAGTTTTCAACATAGAATTAACAATGATAACGAAGTTCAAGAAAGTATATATCTTCCAGGTTTGGTTACAGAGTGGCTAAAATGTAGCATAATGTCGTAGGTGAAGGTTGCGGCGACGTAGAGCTTGGACAACACAGAAAAAACGATGAACCACAACCGGAAATATTTGTTTTGGTGAACAAATATTAAACGTAAAGGGTACGTTAGAGAAATACAAAGAATACTCTTTCTAAAATGTAGGCTGCTGCATCCATTAGTTTGATGAATTTACTTCTACTAAATAACAATTCTCTTAATTGGTTAGTAGCCTAGACTTTCTCGTAAAAGTGTAGCTTTATATAGACAAAACTTTTCTAATCAATCTAAACCAGAAATAAGCAGAAAGAGTACTCAAGTTGTACACATATTTATTCAAAACCAATTTACTAATCTGCAGTAATCTGTAGTCTAAACCGCCAAACATATTTAAATCAAAGTTAAATTGACTAGTTCAGATGTAATTTGAGTTTGTATTGTGATTTATTAAATAATCTATGAACATGAGAAAGTGGAGTGACATTTTGTATTAGGATCTTCGTCTTGGCATTTCGCTGACGAAATGTCACGTCAGGATCACGGAAATGCCACTCCTTCATTTTTTATTCTTGTAACATCATTTTCTATAAATTTATGTTAACATAGTTTTCTGCATTTTTGTTTGTATTGAAAATGTGTGGCGGTGTACAAATTAATAATTCTTGGAAACTCTTTTCAAAATTACTTACTATGAAGTCAACACAAAAGTCTGTGTGTATCTTCAAAGAAGTTTTAGAGTTTCATAAATTTATTATGTACTCTTCGTCAATGTTTACAATTTCCAACCATCCCTTCGATGAATTTCTATCGTCTCTACAGGCTTTGCAGCAAAAAAAGGATTTTCGCTTCGTTTCACCCTGCACAACAATATACTGTGCAAATATTAACGATCCCACCGTGTGATCAATTGTTCACACGTGTGACGTGTGGTTACATTTAATCTAAAGCACACGAGAAGTTACGGTTGTTTACGTGGAAATTCAGTTAATGTTTGCAGGACTAATAATTTGTTCAAATAAATAACAAGCTGTTTGATTGGAGAGTATAAATACTACTAATTGTTTTATGACTAGTGACCTATTATTAATCGGTTCATTGTTTGAACTCAAACAACTGCCCTGGTATTAGGATTGCAAAAATGGATTATTTATTTTAATGTTTTTAGAAATATGTATGGGATAAATAGTATATAATTAATTAAATACCTCAGGTGTAACATTTTAAATATTGCGAGCAGAACAACACTGTCCAGTTACGCTATATCGATCGGCTCCAACAAGTCGTCGTCCTTCGTTATAAAAGTAAATTATTACACTGCAATCCCAAATGGCATTGTTAATCCTCCTTAAAACGAAGTTAGGGACACATTCCTTTGAATATACCCAGAAAATTACAGGGCTTTACGACTCGAAATCCTTTCGCAGTCACGCGCGAATAATAATATTAATACGGTTACGTTTTGCGCGAAAAACTAATCCTCTTTTCAAGGAAAATCTTAATATTCAATTGAAATTACTAAACGTTGAATAAAATTAACCTTTCTGAAGACAATTACTTCGATACCAGTTCTAAGAGGTTTTTAAATAAATTTGGTTTAGTTGCTATAAATATCAATTTGTTTCGAAATAAATTCTTGATATAAATATTATAGTGTAAATAATTTGTAAAAGAATATTTGTGTGCTTTAAAATAATAAAATGTGTGAAATATATTTGTTAACAGCATAGAAAGTTGTTTCATCGTGATGAAGGTTTCATAATTTGAATTGGAGACATCAGATTTAAGAATTTAATTACTAACGTCACCGAGAACGAAGGAGATTTCCCGATTTGCGGTAATCAATTGTTATCTAAAGAACTTTTGTAAGGTTCGTCTATCTATCGACCACAGCAGAATGTGATTAATGTTGGTAATCTTTTCAGGAACTTCGAATAGAAACCACCCAATCCAGTTTCTTCTGAAACTTTTCTCGATTACATAAGTTGCCTCAGTTCGATGAATCGTGATATCTAACCGTGTTAGAAGTGTCACCCACAATAAATGATTATACCCCGAAAAGGATGTAAGGATGCTGGAACACGCGAACCATTTTCCTTCAGCTCGCTCGGCTATCGTCATTTCCCGCAGAAACAGGTAGGCGATCATTTCTTATCCCTTCTGCCTATGTTTCGGTATCCCGTTCGTGTTCCATTACACGTCACTATTACTGGGGTGAGCATTGACAAAAAATGGTGGAAACATCTCGCGTCGAATCACAATTGAAACACATTAATACAATTCCGAAGTTTCAACACTTTTCGTTCGATTTAACGCGTTCAATTTATAACAGGGTTTTCCAAGCTTTAACAGGTCGCGGGATATGAAATATTAAAGCGTCGTAATGTCAGTCAACACTCCCATGAAATTCAAAACAATGAAAATGAAGGAAATTAGAATTGCAAAAACATTCGAAATTTTATTAGGGTGTGTGGCCCTTGCCTGACTAGACACGAGGCATATTCTTCTTGTGTATCCAGAAATAGTGCTGTTATACTTGGTCAATCAATCGTTCGTACGTACTACTTGTGTGATCGGGAATGAGTATATTCCATTTGTCTGCATATGCAATTCTCCTTTCTCAAAGCTGCGCACTGTGTACCTAACACTTGATTTACGTGACACTCAAATTAAACAATTTCGTTTTAACAGGATCAAATCAATGCAAAAGGGTTTCGTATTCAACGATAGAGTTTTAGTTTGGTCAACTAGTTTAAATTGGATTTTCATTGGTAAAACTTGCGCAAGATTGAAAAGAAATTAAAAATCCCACTCAAATATAATTACAAACCTATGAATTCATGTCAAATATTTTTACACTTGATTTACGTTATATATGTTATATCACTTTAATTTATATAAATAATTTACTCTATTTATAAAGAATTTTTAAATAACCAAACGTTTGGAATTATACTCGTCTGACCAGGAATAGACTTATTCTCCTTGTCTGATCACCGATACTTTTATTCTGCATGATTGACAAGGATGGATCGTATTATTGTTGGATACCTTATAGAAAATTTAATTTACTTCAGACACTTTATCCAAGTGTAAATCGTGGGTTAATTGTCTTATTCTTGTCTGACAAAACGCAGACCTATTCCCCTTACCCTGTTACCGTTCTCATGCAACTTCTCTAGCGAGGGTCTCATTACACTTTTCTGCTTAATGACAGACTTTAATTATTGTACAGGCACTTATTATGCACATTCCACAGCTAGTACGTCATTTTTAACAAAAATACTATCAATTTACTCCAGAAATGTTTCGACCAAAAGAACAGTACTTCTCAATTTGTACGGAATTGTACGAATACCTTTCTTTATTCAAAGATAAATGAGTTTAGTACGTTTATTGACTCAACGTTAAAATTCCAGCAGCTCCAAGTACCCTGCGTTTAAATAGCTCCCAAGATAGAATTCCTAATTACATCCTACGTTTACAATTTGCAGCGGACATTCGTCATGAATAGCACGGGATCTCAAATCGAAAACCGTGGGCTTCCACCCCAGTTGGTTGCTCAAGGCTATTTCCCAGACTGTGAAACGTGTCAGACACGATTTCAAATTTACCACACGCCGTTGTTCGGTAGACAGTGAACGTGTGCTAGCAGGCTTGCGCTTTCTATGTATCAAGCATGACGTCAGGCGTTACGAACAGACGAGAAATAATGCATTTTATGATACACAAACGTCACCGTGGCCGATAGTCACTGCGATTTTTGTAATGAATTTGTAATGAACTATGATGACAACAATTGCCAGCATATACTATACCTCAGAGGCAAGGATCATATTTTGGAAATACATAATAAATATATTAAATTACTAGCTCCACCCCGTGGTTTCACCCCTGTGGAAAACTATTTATTTTATGTAATTCGCATTAAACTGGCTGTTCATTGTTCAACCGTGTGTTCCTTCGCGAGTCAGTAGACGGCTGTCTTTTGTTTCCCGTCAGTCAAATGTTTCAATCGATATTTCTGACTATTGTGTTGCCACAACTTTATTTAAAAATATTGAGATTTCGAAGTGTAACCTTACTTTTATCAAAATAAAATATAGCCTATGTTATTAAGGGATAGTGTAACTTTCTATTCTTGAACAAATTTTTAGAATCGGTTTAGTAATTCCAGAGATTACCCCCTATATACTAACAAATTTTACCTCTTTATAATATTAGTATAGATTTATGTCGTATGATATTTCCAATGCTAGTAAAAGTATAAATTTTCTGAACACGACGTGAATGGTCTTTAAGCAGCAGATTTCGAATCGAAATAGAAATGTAGCACATATCACAGAGACCCGAGCAGACCAGACAGCACGTCTTCAAAATTAAGAATCTTGCTTACGGTTGCACTTTCGCGATTCAATCGCGTTTATCGATACGATATCGGACGAATTTTCGATCACCGTTTAGATTCCTCATACGGCGAGCATCCTTTGAAAATCGTACACACAATGAATTTCATTATATTTCCCCGCACGAATCGCCATTCGGCACACGTAACACGCTTATGCGTGGTCCGCCTCGGAGTTCCTTGGAAACCATACAGAGAGAACTCATCCGCGCTATATTCTCCGTTTCCGCTCCACTTTCTTCTGTATTCGAGCTGGAAAATATTCAATTTTAAGAGACAAAGTGTTGCTGGTAACGCGATCACTGTCATTTCCGTTATCAGTTTTCGATTCCGAACTTTGACGGTTCTGCATGGAAAACCTTTTCACTCCGCCCCTAAGCGAATGGATTAGCGTCAGCTTTCGGAAGATATGCTCCCTACCGAAAGCAAACAGGGTCCAGGGATAGGGAACTCGTAAAATGAAACGAATTATAATTCACGATGTGGATAGGAATTTCATTCAATTTGTTCCCCATCGAAAAGTAAACACGAGAACAAAAGGGAACCGTAGACGACGAAAATACAAACAATATCGCAACGCGGAGTCTTGTTTGGCCTGGAAACCATTCGGGAAATATCTGTTCCGCTATTTACAGATGCATGTACTTACCGATTTCTTGAGTACACGTATCCACTCGAACGAAAATATTGACATGGGTACGCTCCACTAAAACAGTTTTGCATTTTACTCGCAATTTAGTCTACGGAATTATCTCTGTTTCCTTCCTTGCGATATACAACGCTATATTTAATTTGATGGTTTATTGTTCTTTTTCTGAATTTAAATGATTATATCATTTATAAAAAGAATTCATACTCAATGGTAGAATATTTCTTTCGTGCATCAGAATATTAGAGCGAAAGCAGTTATATTACAAATTCTGTGTTATTGTAAATGTTTTAAAAAGTTCATTAGCCTGAAATAAGTTCATCTCGGAAATAATACATCTATTTCATTGGAAATTCCATTGGAATATAAATTGCATTTTCTAAATATCCTGTAGAAAAATAGCAATAAACTGATATCTACTTATTTCTACTATGATTTTATTTTACATATAAATAACAATATCCTTCTGTTACCAAATGACTTGAAGAAATTCATCAAAGGAGCCTGTTAGGAAATCCCAGCAATGAGGTGCTAAGATCCAAACACAATTACAATTTTCATTCCGAATTATTCTTGAGTAATGCTCGCCCAATATCCTAGAATAATATTGTCGATGAAATTAAATTTGTGTATGCATGAAAGTAGGCAATGGATTAAAACCTAATTTGCATTTTCCAAGCACGTGTTCAGTGACTCGCGAACAGGTATGAAAATGAATTAAATTACCAAATATCAAGCAACATATTTATAACACTTACTAAAAGAGTGTTCTTCCACGAGTGTTTTAATTCGTTTCTACATAACGCCAACAGAGTTCGTCGGACTCGGATCGATAAGAAGTCGAACGGGGGATAGAGAAATCGAAAATCAACACATTATTTTCACCGCGGTGGGTGGGGAAGAATGAAAAGGGCGATGTTTTATGGTTTGCAAGCAGGTTCTCGTGCTGCCTGAGGGAAAATAGAGGAAAAACGTGTTTTGCCATCGGTGCATTGGCATCGACATCGATAGTGGCGCCGCTCATTCAACTCCTCTGCTATTCACGCGATCTGAAACTAAACAACCGTGAAGTAATTTGGTCGAACCGAATCGTTTGACGTGATAAAGTCTAATTAATTCCCGGCGATTGCCGATAGTGGGGCACCGCGGCGCAGTATCCTCGCAACGTCGAATCGAAATACGGCTAAAGGGGGGGATAAAAACATTAGGAGCTATGAAAGGAAAATGCTCGTAATGCCCGGGTCAACTGCTTTTTGCATAAGAAGTACGCAACTTGAATTCAGCTCACCACAAGAACGCCACCATTTAGCTCCCGTAAAGCTTGGGTATTTTGCAAATACAAATTTCATTCGCAAACTCAACTGTATTTATTAAATTATTAATCGTAAGTAATAAATAGTAGTAATAGTAAATAATAAATCCTTTGATAATAATCCTTACTAATAAATCCTTCATTAATTATGCGGTGGTCCGAGGGCCATCTTTTGGACTTCTGGAGGCATGGGCCGGCGATGGGATACACGAGGACCATGCTAGAGGAACCTTCCAGCGTGCTAGGCAACGCCCCGGTAAAGCTGGACCGCGACAGGCAATAGGCTTATCATCGGGCTGGTCACGGGGCACTGGCACACTGGGAGGCATCTAGTCAGCCTAGGCCTACGGGATAACCTCACCTGTCCAAGATGCGAAGAGGAAGACGAAATCCCTCTGCACGTGATTGCAAGGTACAGGGCACTAGAGGCCTCTAGGGAGAGAATCCTTGCTGCCCGCTCCCTGGAATCTACCGAGATAACGGAGTTAAGGATCGGCAAACTCCTGCGCTTTGCGCAAGAAGTCGGGCCTCTCTCTTTCTTCCTCATAACGCCTGCCCGAAAAAGCCCGAGTACAATGGTCCATTGCGACTGAGTGCTCGGCAAGACTGAATCCTTACATACATACATACATACGTTAAATCGATTAAATAAATTTCTGCTTTCTTTCGTTGCCTAAGACATTTAAAATCAAATGCAAATGTTACCAGGAAATATATACGGAAGTATTAAATCCAACGTTAATATCGGTTTGACGACTTAGATTGTAATTTATATATCCGTAGAATTTAATTATATTTTCCTGGTATGTCGTCGGCGTGAGTAAATCAATGAGGATGTCCTCGATGTCATACTCTCTTCTTTGTCGAGCGTATTTCTGACATTCAATGGTCCATTAATAGACTTCAGTTGCAGGCGTCATACACGATAGAGGGGCAGTTATGCAAAATATATGAGACAGGCTGGCATGTCCTGTTCCCATTCTGGTTATTATCACTTGTTGATTATATGTAACGGATCTATGAAGTGGACTATTACTTTGCTTTGCTGCTCTCCAGTTATTCATTGATGAATGTACATGCTCCCTTATCCACGGAATCATAAATGAATTTTGTTATAGGGTAATTGAAAATAGTCTGTACATTACAGGTAAACATATCGTGTAGATACGTCAGCCTTGTGTTATGTTATTCTGGCAAAGCATATTATAGAGCATTTTTAGTCTACATCATGAATTAAAATATTTTGAATATCTGGAAAGTCTAACTGGTCAAGATTATAAATAATTATCATCACAAGCAATTATCTCACGTTATTAAACGTTAAGCGTTTTAATTTTCATTTTGAATAATTTTCATTTAAAACTCATAACTCATGAATTGGCTTAAATAGATTTAATGGAAACGGACAAAGTATCTATTTCTCAGGATGACAGTTTATTTCATTCCAAAGCTGAGACAGTCCATTTTCACCATCCGTATCTCGAGCATCGAAAAGCCAACACTCTCCGTCATAAACTTTTAGAACCAACATTTATATTCGAAATTTTTACTTCTGGAGCTTCTTCAGACGTTCTATAAATCCTAACTTTATCCGTCGCGGTCTAAGTGAGCGATTATCACGAGCAGACGCGGCAAACAAAACAGACATGAACAAAGTAGGTGTAGCCTTCATGCTGAAAGTTTTCGCAGGAAGTAAACAGAACTCAGGAAGCCATCCTAGTCCTCATTGGTGCTATCACGACTCATCTACATCTGTGTATATCTCTCTGGAGAACGTCTTGGAGGAAAAACTTAAAAGTCCTCGGCGTGAAATTAATTTTAAAATAACTTCGGCGTCCTATTTTCGTTTTAATCTTGTAAGTATCTGAGTGACACCATTTCACCAAATATTAATTTTGTTTGTTCTTGTCTCTTGTATATCTTGTGACTTGATGCTAGCGGAACGTTTAACTTATTCATTATAAACGTGGAAATAAACGTGATATCTAGGACAAGTATTCTTTTCTAAAATATTTTTAATTTATTGGCTTTCCGAATATTAATTTACATTCTGTTCAATAGGACAAATAAATATAGGTTTAGCCCTAAACATAATTTGTGTGAGAAACGAAATCGACGCTAGAAATTAAAATACATTCCTTTGAACAATGCTTGCATTCCAGAGCAATAAAAGCCTAACTTATTGTCAACTTTTATAAAGCGCTGAATCCGTTCATTCTGAAAGGCATTGTCAACAATTGGACGAATTAAGTACTAAGCTCAGGAACAAAAGGCCTGCGTTCGTGAACAGAGAAGGATTATTAATTAGATCTACGCGGAAGTTCTCTCGCTCGTATAATAGGCTCAGTAGAGAGATCTAACGAAATCAGCGCATTCGGTGCAGCAATAATCGAAAAGAGCGTTTAGAAATATCTAAAACTGATTTTAAACATTTATTATGTAAAAGAAACATAACTCTTCGATTTGAATGTTGATTTCCACAATAAACAACAAATTTAAACTTACAGAAATTAACAATTCAAAACTCCATAGCTTTAATACAATTTCATCTCGATTTTAAAATATTATTGATCATAACATATCCTATAAAAGTAACAGAACCTTTTGCACGTCAGCTACTATACATTCAGTGAAGATCGAGTTATTTCATGCGCCGGTTGTTATGAATTCACCACATTCGAGGGGTTGCTGTCGTTCGAACGGGTGGCATAGAATTTTCGGGCATCATTTTTCCCTGGAGCGTATGTACAGATAGATATGCATCGAGGAAAACGTTCCCCCACTTTCCTTGACTACTTCCAGCTTCATCTTCACCTTTCGATTCACACGGTTCTCGGCTGCTAGATTACAAGGCACCCTACCCGTCGCCACTGTTGCAACTGCTGCTCCCCTCGTAATACACGTGAGAGACCCAGGCCGTGGACGAATGAAGTTCAAGCGGAAATTCCGGCGTATATCCCCTGGAATCGAGACGGGGAACGACTTCTGGCAAATATTTTGCGTCGATAAGTGGAACTGCATCGAGCCCGACTGACACGATGCCGGTGGCGCAACACTCGACGAGTATCGATGATAAATCCCCGTTTTAGAATACAATTCCCGTACCCTCTGGCCCCTTCATAAGGTGTGTGCTCAATATTTTTATCGTTCCAACCGATCGCCAAGAATTTTTAAATGTTTACGCACAAACGGTTGGTAATTGTCTATTTGATGAGGCGAAGCGCGAAAGTTGGGGACAGTCTTTTATTATTTTTGCGTAAAATGAAAAGTGAGTTGGGAAAGTATTCCTAACAATGGATGGTTAATTTGAATGTTATTATTTAATGTATTATGAATGGGGAGAGAACTTCCTCCTTGAGGGGAATTTGAGTAATTACTGGAACAATGTTATCATTCAACAAAATTGTGGTTCGTATCTAAATTAAAAATGAAAAAAAGTATTTGCATTAAATAATGTAAAACAATATAAATTCCTATGCACCATTGTTCGAACCTCCGTCACTTTTTCTGTTATAACTCTCTCCACGTGTGTTATACCAGGTCAAATAAGTACGGAGCTGCACACGAGTTTCCTTTGAAATAAAATTTAACTATTCGGTAATTTATAATTCCACACAAAAGTTACGCTACCACGCTGGTTTTGCTGTTTAAACCGAGTAGCAAGTTGTATTCCGCACTTTATTCTGATATTCCGTTAGAAATATGAACACTTTTTCAAATAAAAATTTAATTCTACAATTTCACTCTTTCTCCCGGGTAAATGGTTCGTTATATTGTTTTAAACATACGTTTCGCCGGAGCAAAAATTCCGTCGAAACTTCAGATGTAACGCGATGAATTTTGAAACTCGTTTCTAAAAGTAATACTTGTCCCCCTGTTCGTACGAGTAATGTAAAATTAAATAATGGCAACGGTTTATGATGAACGAGACATAATTCTGTTCCAAAAAAGTGTCTTTATCATTAACTAATGACTCAACTCGTAGAATATTACGTACGAAACGGGTCTCTAATTGCAATCAGAACTTTAAATGAAGTTACGTATCAAGATTCACGTAAACCGTCGCTTAAAGTTTCGTTCATTATTTGCTGTTCCCAGCACTGACGGCCATTTGCAAGATGACAGCTCACAATGTACTTCGTTCGTCAAGGCACATTTAATTAAGGACTTACATTTTGTAACGAGCTTTTTAATCAATTAAAATTGCGAATTCTATTTTATTCAATCATTATTTACGAATGTTATTTATTGTCCAGAAATACAAGATGCGACGGTGGAAACGAAAATTCACAAATTTGTAACCGATAATAAATATTTTAAGAGGGAATTAATTTTATATTCCATAATTTTATATTAATTATATTTATTATTATTTGGAATATTAATTATATTCCAAACAAATTCGAGGAATTATTTATTTTGGCCAGTTTAATGTCATATTTGAATCATTGATTGAAATAAAGTACGTAAGTAAGTAAGTAAGTAAGTAAAGTTCTAGAATTTGAAAAATCTCTCTCTCTCTCTCTCATTGTTCACATTGTGTATTTTTAAAACGAGATTCGGGCAAGTCGAAGTTTTAGTACATTATCGAAAACAAAATTGCAGTTCTGTAATTAACACTGTGATTCATATCAATTAGGTCTGTGGGATTCACGATCGAGACGTAGTTTATGCATCCTGCGCATATATTACGCGTTTTGGGGCGAAGTTTAGACCTCCTATAGCTGGAGCAATTCGCCCCCCAGCAGACTTTCGTTCGCCGATTTCCTAATCGTACTATCGCAGAACGTAAATTTAATAATCGCGATACAATTGTGAACTCCTGTACGAAGGCGAGGGAACAGTGGCGCCGGGGCCAGGTAACTATGCAAATTCAAACGGCACAGTCGTATTCACCGATACGACGACATACCACGCTTCATCCTACTTAGAATGCCTTCTATCCTTCGCCGCCACTAATAATTGCTTCATCTACCAATGGTCCTTGCTTCGACGTAAAGGCTTGGAGGGGTGGGGGCGGGGGGTGCATCTCAAGGTTCTATTTCGTGCCCCTGGCGAATTGTTCCTACCCAGCTGAAGCAATTAGCGTTATCACGATATTAATATCAGCGGTCTGGCTCGTTGGAGCGAGCAAAATTGTGGAACGCGCAGAAAGGACGCGTCTCTACTTCTTGTTTTCTCTTCTCTCTGCTTTACTTATTTCGCCCATTCTGCTAAGCGACCGACGCCTCTGAACAATATGACGCTCCCCCTCCTAAAGCTCTGGGCATCGAACAATTCCTATTGTATGTCTTTTAAATTGTTTTGAAGTGTTAATCGAAGATATTGATCGTAAGAAATTTTTCTATGTTTTTGTACCTAATGATCAGAACAACTAAAAATTAATTTCTGACAATAATTAAATTAATTATTAGCAATACTTATTGTTCAAATATTGTTCAAATTCTCGATGATTGATATTATTTAAAGTCAAATTGCATCACAACCAAGCGTTATTGCAAAAGAATCTTTAACACCATAAGTACACTTGGAAATTCATTTTTATTAGAATTTCTATTTCAATTAAAACTTCGTAATCCATGTTCCCCCATGTTCATTATCAAATAATTTCTTTAGAATCATGAAGTGTTTTAGGTTATCAAGGTTTAAATGGCGAATCTGCGGAACGAACACGACGCATTCAAACCTCGTGAATGAACATTGAGAACAAAATCAGGGATCCAACGAGTCACCGTTGATGCATAAGAAATTCCAAGACCCTTAGAGATCCTTCGGATGCCGGGTACGTCGTAACCATCAGTATTGCGAATAATTAATACGGCGGTTTGTTTGCACGAGCAATCACAGGGCAGCTCGTGCACACAAGTTCTCCAAGCTCTTCTGGAACCACCTCTTGCTTCTCCACTTCAGCTATTGACTTCGAGACGCGGGATTCGCCCCGCATTCTCCAGGGTTAACCTCCTTACTCGAAATAACCCCGTATTAGAACCGACGGCAGAAACGCGTCGAGAATCATGCGTCTGGCTGGCACGAGATCTTTAGGTAATTGCGGATTCTTAATAGGCCAAGGTATTTAGCCAGGAGTGGCCTCGAATACAACGACGATTACTCGAATTAAAAAGTGGAGCCGAGACGCGGAAGTATTCGTTCTCTTTCAACTGCTCTTGGTATCCTATTGGGGAGAAATGTGGAATATTTTTTAAATAATTTATAATGTGCGCGTGAACTGGTGTAGGAATAGTGATTTTATTTGAAATTCGATGAGTCACTTGAAGTGTACAGAATTCTTTAAAATTTGATATCCAGTTGAAAATGTCATAGGGTACTTATCGACATATGTGTACATTAATTAAATTTTCAATTGATGTGTATGGTTTAAAGATAGGGATTTAATTTGGACTTGAATAAGCATTCAGAAATATAGAGAAATCTTTAGGATTTAACATAGAGTTTGAAACGTTATAGGATAATTACCGATCAAATTTTACATAAATTGAATTTTCAATTAATATGAGTCCCTCTGGAGCGAATGCTTTAATAGCCCGAGGGTCGAGAGGGTGAAATTGAACCTCATACTGGTGAGGTAATGTCGAATTAACGCATTTATCAGTATTTTATTTCATTTTATGTTGGTATAATTTTATTTGCACGTTGTATGTACATTAACATTTGTAATACTATAAAATGTATGCAGCAGTAAGAATTAAATGATATTAGCAAATATTATCAAAAGTTTGTCAGCTGATACTCATGTACTTCATTTATTTCATTTTTACTTGTACAAATTGAATCCCTACAAAATGAATTGTACAAATAAATTCAAATAAAGTGTGTAAGTATATTTTTGAACAAACTTTTCATTACCAAGAGGTTCTTTGCTAAAGGAATAATCACGAAATGCACAGCGTGATTTAATATGTACAATCCAATTTTAACCACTTTATTTTTCTTTACTTTTCTCCGAAAGGAGCGATGCATCTACCGGCATGCAACTGTGTTCTCTAAATAGGAACTGTAGAAACAGGAAACGACTTTATAATACTCCAGGATATCTTTCGAAGCCATCTTGGAATATCAGAATTTTAGATACGCGCTGTTACTAGATTTCGAGTTGATAAAAAGCAACTGTGTTGCGAATAAAAGAACGCCGTATGAAAAACAGAATGAAGCGCGCGTAAGAAAATACGGTATGTGTCTTAAAACACGGTTTAAAGTGGGCGTTAAAAATGAAAGAGTGCGGATGGAAAAGTGAGAGAGAACGTGGCATGAGGACGGAGTAATCCACGTTTCATAAAATCAACGCGGAGTTCAGAATTATATTTTAATTTTGAATTTTAACCGGACGTAATTCATTCTTTGCAATTAGTATTATGTTTGCAATTGCAGAAACATTGCATAACTACCACATGCTTTATTTAAATTAATTTTATATAATTTCGTGCGTCTCATTATAATTGATTTCATGCGGCACAATCACTATGTATATTTGCCTTACTGGCAGAGGTGAAAACCTATTATGAAGACGCCAATGGCAGCTCAAGGATAATATTTCTAAATATTTATTACGATGACTTTACTAGCTCTCTCTCTAAAAATAGACAATTATTTTAGGAAGAATGGTGCTTTATTATTATTAGATTATTAATGCTTGCTAGAATGATTTTTGCAAATTTGCAATTTTTCCTGCTCAAAATCCTCAAAATTAACAAATACGAAGGCTCCTAGTACTGTTCCTTCAGGATTCGAAATTCCATTACCAAACTATAGTCGTTTTCCAACCATTAGCTGATTATCGATGCCAACCCGCGTGGGTTTCGCTAATCTTTATTAACAAGCAGACAACCTCCATCATCTTTTCTACTAAAATTCTCGAAATTCAGAGGCCCCCAGTTCGGTGGCTGTTCCCCCAGGAATCGAGATTTCATTATCAAACGAGAATCGGTTCTCATGATCACCCCCTGCTAGCTTCAGCCAATTAAATCGCGCACTTGACACCAGTATCGACACTCTGGTCGCTCGGCCACGTAAATATATATCGCGGCGGTTATCGTTTATTTCTGGGATTAATTTATTCGTATTTCGGTTCCTGCTTGCGACGTAGCGTTCATTCTGCCCGCATTGTATTGTGCCGCTCATTGAATATGTAGCGACCGCTCGTGCTTGCACGCTATCCTCCGACATAATATTACGTATTACCTGCAACCGCGCGCTTCGGAATTGTATTTTTTGAATGTTCCTGTATTATTCATCCCGAACATTGGCTTAAAGGATTCCTCCGTTGCTTGAATCAAAAATTGGGCGATATTTCAAATTTTCTTTTTACCGCAATACAAGATATATTAACCTGAATTTCATTATGCTAATTAACGCGTTCGTGGATATATTACGTAAATGTTGTATGTACAATAAAGATATTTCAATAAATAGGAATTTAATATATAACAATTATTGGATTAGTTACGAAGGTATCAGATGATTAACTTTTACTTGTTGGTTATTGGTATAGCAAGTGACAATTATTTACTAATATAAAAGAGCAACCTTCGAAATTATCTCTTGTCACTTTTAATTCACTTTTCGCGCAAAATTTTGTAAATTTTCCAGTCATTCTGTCCGTCAATTCGTTCCCAAAGTATTAGGTCGACAAACTTGAAGAATGTTGTTTCAAGAAAGAACAGCTTTAAAGTTTGATGTACAGTATTAGCGTGTCTAAGGAGATCAGTTCAAAGCCCTGTAACTTTTTCCGATTCTTCGAATAATTTTTCCAATTTCGCCGTAATGCTATAGAATTACGTTTCTAAGAACTTTAAAGGAATGCAAATAAATCGATTTTCTTCATCTGGGAATTAGGTACACTCCTCGGGCTCTCTTCTCAGCGACGTTTACCGCAAGCGAATACCTTGAAGCGTTCCTCGAGCGTTTGTTCTCCGACCAGAAACAAATTCTTCCCGTACTTGGCACTCGATTTCAGGTCGATAAAGTTACGGTACGCGAAAACAGGATTACATTTCGGAATAAACGTACCGCGTACGTACACGGTGTCCTCGCAATCGTACTACAAATTGAGAAAGGAACGATTCCTTATCCAAAAAGAAATCTAAAAGTGTTTCTGTAGCCGTAACTTCGAAAACCTGTCGGATATGGGTGTGGTAAGAAGATGATAAATAAAACGAAAAAGTAGAATTGTTAACTCATGGAACGAAGGAAAATAAAAAATTAATGAACGAAGCGTTTCAATGAACAACTCACCAAAATAATTAATTTATAAACTCAAATAATGCCTTGTATGTTTGATCATTATAATAAAAGTAATACGTAATTTCAGCATCAAACAGTGTTTTTTCTCTATAAAGACCATTTTTACATTGCTAGATGGTAAAATAAAATATGTTATGTGAGTACGTTTCTGTGTGGGCTTATTTATATTAATTGTAAGTTTGAATATTTCCCAACTCCTGTCAAAGTTAATTATACCATAAATTCGTTTCTCACCATGCCTTCCTTTTGAAAAATTTCCTAACTAGGTTTCTGTAAATAATAAAATATACATGTCCTTTTAACTCCATGAGAAATTCACTGCACGTCTTGATCCCCTTTTGGAAAATTTCCTAACTAGATTTCAGTAAATCTGTATAAAGTACATATCGTTTTCAGGCTAATCTTATTACAAATTCGTCGTTAACTCGATTACATTAAAATATATATTTCAAAACGTTCTCGTCTCCATTAATGGTTATTTAGATACAAACTTATTTTAATTCTAAGAAGAAAATAGAACTCATTTAAAAATAGTACATTTATATTCTATTTTATTCTATATTTTTTTTTCCATGAAAAGTTAATCGTTCCCTGATTGTGTTACGATTGTCAGGAACACCCCGTAGAACGGACGATGGAACGGCATGTAACCATTTGGCAAACGCGGCTGGCTCTTGCGAGATCAAACTGGTAATCTGATGGGACAGTTGCGACAGAATGCACGGGACGTTTGTAAACAGATATAAACGTCCTGTGCGCGGCTAAACTTTTAATCTATACGCGACTACGAGTACTGATAACCGACATAGAAATCGATGAAAAATTTCAATAAGATATGCCATGGTAACTGTTCCAATTCAGAGTGTTCTAGTTCCTACTTTTAAAGCTACGTCATAAGTAGTCAATTATACACACTTACAAAATTAAAAAAAATTGTGTGGAAGCATACGTTTGGTTACATTCTGATTTTATTGCATAACGTGTATTACTAGATTCAAAATTTTATGAATCATAAATTGAAAACTAATTGCACAAGTCACACTAATTATAATACAAAAAGGAATCATGAGAATGGGATATTTTTATTCCTCGGAGGAAAACTGTTCACGTATCGCTCGGCGTATCGCATGTAAACGTGTTTGTAAATCTGCGTGAAAAATGCACAACGCTGCGGAAATGCAGCCTGAACTTTCTTCAAACGAATTGCGACAAGAAACGAAACTTAAATTCACTATTACGCGTCGAAGAGCGACAAACCAAACAAGAAAACGAAGACGCCTTTTCGTGCTTGGATGGCGGAAAGCTTTCTTCTTTGTTGATGGTGCAAATAAAGTGCTTCGAGTACGAATCTCCGACGAATATACGCGGAGCGGGACATTATTTATGATGCTGTAAGAAAACGATTCTATTTACGAATTTATGCCAAAGCGTAGAAGAAACCTTCTGCATGAATAAAGTTTTTTCCTACGATTTTCGAGAAAGTTATCTTCTCACTTACAAGATGCAAATAGGTGTCATTTGTATAGTAGGGTTTGTAAAAATAATGGACAGGTTTGAATAATGGTTTGCCTGAAAATAAGCCATTCAATGAATATGGAGTAAGATCACTATATTCATAATAATATAGAAAATTATTTTTCATTTTGAATTTTTATATTCAGAATAATCATAAAATTTTCTCACTATAATTATAATTATTATGTATATTGACTCTGGAGGTAACGCGAAACACATCAGTCGAAATGTTAAACAAAATTCCAAATTTGTCGTCTTTATCGACAAGCACACCTACACATTTTTGTACAGATACTTCAACATTGTTGTCAGTTTCATGAATTGCTTGAGTTAAGGATAATTTAAAAATTTTCAGGAAAAAGCTCATACGCATGACTCTACATCAGTCTTTGGAGCAAGAGTGCATTAAATCCACGAGAAACTTTGACTCCTTAGCGAATGATTCTAAATCCGAACTGGTTCATTCAAGTTCACAGCAATGTTCTCTATACTTCGTGGGATTATCACCTCCTCGCAGAAATAGGATTTAACCCTCATCGCATTAAACCGGTAAGGAAATAAAACTCCGGTTCTATTAAAGAGAAATTTATTCCGAATTAAGTTGAACTGAAACTCCCTCGCAAAGTAAATAATCTGACACTCGTTTAAACTCCACTCTTAATCTATATAAATAAAACACGTCTGCCGAGAAATGAATGATAACTTGCGAAACAGGACATTCGTCTCCACTGGCGAGGAATAAGTAATTAAATCTCACTCTGTTTGCTCGCGTATTCATAGAACTTGGAGCGAAATTCGTTGCATAATCGGTGCTGATATAATTCTGAAGGTTAAAGTAAGTCAAACATATGAACTGAAATTTTTACGTTATATTATGTTCATGTTAATATACTAATATTGTAATTTAAAGATATTGAGAGAGTCATAAGTAAGTAGAAATGGCGCGATATGATCAGACATGTTAGCAAAGTCCTATCAGAATTCAAATTCGAATTTCCCGAAAACGAAGCTTCATATGAAAATATGTTACTCAACATTTTCGATCCATTTCTACATGAAGAATCACACTCTTCCAAGTTGATCCACGATTTTCTTTCCTACCTGTACAATACACGCACGTTACATATTTCTTAAATTATAATTTGAATGACTGTCAAATAATAATGCAGTTTGGACTGTTATTATTAACAGCAGCTGTCCAAACACTTCCAATTAATTTTGTGGCATAATAAAAATGGAGAAACAGTTACCTCGACGAACCACGAATCAGTGGAAAACAAGAGACGACCGTAAGTATTAAAAGATACGATTACTTCAACGCGTTGAAAAAATTCTCTCAGCCTTAATCCCTCGAACTCCGACAAATTTCTAGGGTTCCAACTTCAATTAGGTTTAGAGCAGTAAAAACATGCGCCGGCAGGCTGGGGTGGCTCTGCTGCCTTGCTGTCGCTTCCGCAGGAAGTAATTTCGACTCTTTAATGAAATTTTAAAATTTCCCGCCGACTTTGGATAATATACAAACGGTTTCACTTTACAATTTCATTGTTTAATTCTTGTAAATTTCAACTGCTTTGCAGGGATTATTAATACCGAAAGCTTGCATATTTTTCTGTTCTATTTTAAACATAATAAATATATGTGAAATTCAAGATTTTTTTTATATATTTTGAATTATAGTATTAGAAATATATAAACATAATATATACAAAAAAATACTGTATTTAATATTTGAATTAGTTAGTTTGATGGTTACTCAAAGATTATGGAAACGAAGCTGTATTAGATTTTTAAAAATTTTGCTAACGAGTCATAAATTTTCTTGACAATTCATGTTTTCAATCTGCAATTCAAAAAATCTGATTTTTGATTTGGTAGATAGTTTAAATGATTTTTTCAATATTTTTAGATAATATTACATTATAATTAAATCTCATTAACGTTATTTCAAGTAACAGCCTCAACGAAATATTTCAAATATCGTGGAAACAGCTCGTGATCATTTATTAAATGGATTATAATATTCAGCGAACCCTGACACGATCGAATAAAATTTCTAACTTAGTTACTTATAATCTTGCAAACTAAAATTTTAGAGTTTCTTAATAATTCGTCTCGTAAAATCTCAATTATTAGATTAACATCAGCGAATTATCACTGCACAATTATTTTAAATTATTATACTATACGGTTAGAAATGATATTCTGAACGGATACACCATTTATTCCATAGCTTTCCAGAGTACCTATCGCGATCAAATATATTTCCATCACACGAATTAGCGTGATAATGAATTATTAATTAAGAATGTTGTAGTTTCCCTCGCTAGTTTAAATACTTCATGCATTCAATATAAGGTGGTTATAACAGTACTCCAGAAAATAATCAATACACAAGTTCTTGTAAACAGTTCACTGACATAACCTCATCATACTTAAAGAACTTAAGCGATACTAGCTCGTCGAAGTCATTAAAGTTACCTTCTCACTCGTGAGCGCTTTAATTATCACGTTGAATTATAGATAACTTTCGCGAAACACGAAAGCAAGCTTAAACCTTTAGGCGCTATATTGAGACTTATACAAATAATTTAACACAGTGCCTAAGTTGTAGTGAATGAAAATGATATAGAACAGAGACCTGTTAGGCAAACAAATGGAATAGGTATTCGTTAGAAATGATTTCGGATTTGCGGACTTGTAAAAAATATAAATTTTCTAAAAATTGCAATCTCTAAATTAAAAATGTAGTCAATTTTAACACGCTATCTATTCCATTATTTTTAATTTGAAACAATAACTGTTTGAAGCAGTTTTATCAAACTATTATAATTGTCACAACACTCAGAATGAAAAAATGGTCTATCAAAGGCAATTCCGTGAACGAGCGATAAATGGTTTGCTTTTCGAGCGAATTTTTGGCACATTGCAAATGAAGCGGGATTGCTAAATGGTTATATCTGTTACGATACGCAGAACGACAAAAAAAATTGTCACAAAGACAACTTCGTGGAACAAGTAACAAATGGTTTGGTTTCAGCTTTCATAAAAAAAAAGCTATAAGTATAAAGGAACGTCTGTTGATCGATCCAACGGGAAGCATGATGATAGAACGGAGCACGCTACAACAAAAAATTAGAAGATAAAACGTTTCAAACGAACTCTGTTGTTTCTACTATATGTAATGCGAGTTATCGGTAATAAAGAGAGTAAAGGAAATTGAAAATGGAAATGTGCTTGTATGAAAAGTCTTGTTAACGTCAGATGTTGTAGAATAATAGAAGTAACGGTTAACTTGTGAATATATTTCAGATGAGGTAGCTTTTTATGCAAAATAAAATGCATAAATGTTGTTTCTTCTTATAATTGAAATATCATTTGATCATTTTATATTTTACATTTCTTCTCTTTACAAATATTATTTTTTGTTAATTTCCAATGTAAAAGTAGTGGCTTGACTGCAATTAACATTATCCAAAGCTATAGTGTTAATCTAACGCACAACAATAATACTAGTAATACCTACTTTTGAGAGAGAGAGAATTATACCCAGGCATTATAATATTCATGAAATGAAAATGAAAAGGATAGTGGGTTAAATAATGCCGCGCATCGATTAAACGCTTGAATTTCATCTGATTTCGTCCTCATTCCTCATTGTCCCGTTAGCGAACACACTCGGAACACGATTTCTTTCACGGCGATTTTAACTTCGATAATTACTTTCGCAAACTAATCGAATTTGTATCGACAGGGGCACGATACAACGCCTGGGTGGAACTTTCAACGAACGCTGGTGAGGAGCAAGTTACGAACACGTTAATTTCGCCGCGAGCATCGTGTCGATTATCGAAGGCACGGCCCTTTGTGCGGATAAACTCGCGCTCGTTTTCATTTTCCTCTATTTTTCGTTTTCTCCTTCCTTTTTCCTATCCAACGAATATTCCTGTCCGGCGTATTTTCATTTCCGGGTGAGACGTCGTCGACCACGAGCGTAAAGATAATGAATCGATTCCATTTTGGTCTGCTCGCGCGCGCACACAACGCGGTAAACAATCGCTGCGAATTTTTATCGGAGGCGCACACATTACCCGACCATAAGCACAATCGCGTTTATGAAAAACGCGAACCAGGCAGAATTTTTCATATAATTTGTCAAAAGCTGCATCACTTTTGCATTCGCGCTTCTTAAATAAGAATTTACGCTATTTATTTCAATAATTTGGTGCATGTAAAATGATTCAATTTTCATTTTAATTAGCATATTGTATTTGTAATTGAACACATTTTTAAAATTAGAACAATTTTGGATATTACAAGTTTGACTCTGCATGTGTTCATTAAGGGGTTCCGAGAGGGTTGGAAACGTTAGGGTCTGCACAATTTCATTTACACCTACTACTGTTAGTTTACGCATCTGATAACCAGTGAAATAAACGTAGCGTTGTAACTACATATATAATACTTCCGATAAATATAATACTTTCTCCACTCAGCGCGATTGAACTTATGGAGGATAGTGTAGTCCCCGATCGCGGGGACGTTTCTATCTAGGAAACTATAACTCGTACCTTTGCGGTCATGGCGCGAAGGAGGACCAAGCTAAGAGGGTTAGCGAATCGAAGGGGGGCGCATTCTAAGAGGGATGTTCCGCCTCCGGAGGAAGGTGGAAAAGGGAAGGGAATAAAAAAGAATAGGCGGATAAAAAGTATTGGCGGAGGAAGGAAAAAGGGGGCCAAGAACCGCTTAACAAACTGCTGAACTCACACCCCGCGGGATTTTATTTCTGCTTAAATGGAGTTGCCGAGATACGCGTCGGATACGGATTCTCACCGAATCTCTGGCTCCGGGAGTTTATTTCCACCGTTTGTTAACCCCTCTCTATCTTTCGCTTTTTCGTACGTTCTATCCTTCGTGCTTTTGTGAAATTTTGTTTGGAAACTGATGAAACTGAACGCCGTTCAAGGTTACAACCGTGCAACTGTTCAACGGTCTTCCTACTTCGGCGCTCTTCGGTAAATGGGTCACCCTTGGGAATTTTTTGGGGGGGAAAAGTATATGTTGAACCTTCTTCGAATTTTTGCAGATGATTTTGTTGACTGCTTGACGGGGTTTAGGAATGTTTATAGTTGGGAAATTTGGGTATTTGTGGGTTATAAGTGCGAGGGAGAACTACTTAACTATGTCTGACTATTACTGGCTATTTCTACTTGTGCGTACCGATGCTTCTGTTATGTCTATGCTTCTGTAAGGCTTCTGTATTGTCTTCCTTTAATATACCTTTTAATTAACTCAAGTGATTATAATTAAAAAAGAAATGGTAACATTTTTGTTATACAATATCAAATGAATATCGACAGGTTTGAAGAAAACTATTGGGTAGCAAGCAATATTTCAATCTATAATTAATAAAGGCAGTATTTGAACGTCACCGTAATTTTTCCAAATAGAATTATGTGCTTTCTTGCTTTATCTTGGAAGCATTTATAATAAATATATGCAAGTAATTATAGAGAACTTTTGAAGGTCTGCATTTTTTTTTATCATGGCTGAGTGTAATAAATATTCATGAACGAAATAGGATGTTGATGGAGTACGAATTGTTCGAGACTTTCTACTTCTGAGAATTGGCATATTTCGACCATAATTTCTGTGTTTCTGTGTGTTATAACTACCATATTCGACCGAGACTAAATGTCCCAATAGTTGACGTGCACGTCGCAGCCATGTTGAATTTCCCACGAGACTATCCGGTCTGAGACCCCCAAACATTTTCTGAGAGGTTACTTAAAATGAAAGTTCTTCAAGAATTTAACGCTCTCATGTGATCCAGCGAAGGATGTACAACTAGTTCGATATGCGTCTAATCAAATTCTTTAAATTAGCGTTGAACTTTGATGAGGAGTGTTCCTCCACTATTCACTAATATTAAAATAAAATGTATATAGTATCCTACACAGGTGTATCTGCGGGACACAGCTAGTTTAAATATAAATGAATATTTAGAATTTGAAACAAAAATTAATTGCTGTAATAAAATTATAAATATCTGTAGCTACTAATATTGAGCTTATGTTGGTCTTTACAAAGGCACCAGCAATGTTAGTATAAAATAATCAAAATAAATATGAACACTTTGTATTTCCAAAACAGAAAATAATTTAAATTACCCATGACTCTTCACTATATTCTTGTATTCCCGTAATTATTCTGTTCTAGTCCTCAATTAAATTACGATGAGAAGTGTTCCGTTTCGCCCAAGGGCACACGCCGCTATTTATTCAAACTATCCGGCGCGTGTAATGCGTCGCATAGTAATTGCGGAGCGACCGCAGCGACGCGTGGAAATAGTGATGCTTGAGGGTGGCAAGAGGCGGTCTTACCTTGTATATTCCAAGATTTTCCACGATGCAGGTGAAAATGGCCTCGCGACCCACGGAGACCGTAAGGTTGTTCAACGGTTTGCCAAACCTTGGTGAATCTGCAACACGAAAGGTCCTCGACTTGAGTATCCAGTCACGGTGAACACTTTACATAACCGTGGTATACACACTCACCCCTCTGCTCGCTTACTTACTTACTTACTTACTTACTTACTTACGGCTACTTATGCTTATAACACAGCTACAGGCGCGCTAAAGTTTGCAAAGTACTCGAGAAACTCGGCGGTGAATGGGGCGAGTTAACGTAAGCAGGTCAAGCAGAGACTAAGCCTAACCTCTTTATATTTTCCGACAGAATCCTTATCCTACGGACTTCAGGAAGCGTGGTTCGATCATTGTGGAAGGCTCGTTTCATCTCGTACTCCCGTGGAAACGGAAGGCAGATGACACGTGACGCTTTAATCGTTTATTAGACTAAAAATTCGTTTAAAATTATTTTTATGATTTTTCCATGAAAAGAAATAATGATACTACAAATAAATATAATAAAGAGCGTGTCGTAATAAAAGTGAAACGAGTGGTCAGTTTTCTGCTTTTATTCTGTAATTCTAAATGAAATGCATACACATATACGAGACAGAGACATTATCCATATCCATAACATATCGTTAGCGTTAATTAAACATCACCGACGGTTTTAACGTTACCATACTCTTTAATATATATATTTATAGAATTATTGTATACAATTGTAAATGATACCTGTATCAGGAATGAACAATTTCCGTTTCTAACATGTATCATATAGAAGTCCCCGAAATTTAAAGTAATAAAGATTTTTACTCATTACAAAATTAATTAATATTTACAGCAAATATCAATAGGTAAATCTAAGCGTATAAGTTTAATTATGAAACTTTAAATTAATTCTCAAATAATATCGATTTCTAGACATTGAGACTAACTAAATTCTAATTTATTATCAACAATTCGTGGGGAAAAACGTATAATAAATAAACAGTAATAAATGAAAATAACACACGCCTCGTAATTAATAAGACAAAGGATCCATGACGGTATCTTCTTCGATGTCGTAACAAAGCGGTAGGATTAAATTCATCGAGTATCGGATGTATTCGTGACTCGTGACGAGTAATGACACTCATGTTAGGCTGGTAAACGGCAATTAAACCCTAATCGTGTTCTAAGGAAATATTGATCCACGTACCGGGCTCAGACACAATCTCAGACGCGAGCTAGCACCTCTAAACATTAATTTCCCGAATATACTCCAGCTGGCAGCGGTTTAGCACGTTTATGTTTCTCATTGGACTCAACGGCATCCATATTTCAATATCGTTAGCGTTAATTAAACATCACCGACGGTTTTCGTACTTCGAAAGAAGCATGAAAGTTGCGCCCGTTAATGAACTCCCGGTTGCAACTACCGAGGAGAATTAAGTTGCAGGTAATGTAACATCTTTGTTTAGACAAAGTATTTTCATTATTAAAGTCCTTTAAGAAATTAACGACGACAGATACCGGTAGGGACGGGGGGCTATATAAATATACACAACGAAATCCCTCTTACTGATTCCTTTTACTAAGCTTCACAAAGTGCAAACTCCTTATCAGGCACAGCAACTTCTAAAAGAACATCGACGAGCGTGCCAATTACGACTTCAATAACCCGTCTGAAATGGCGCACCAGCGTTTGGGAAACTGTGCAGACGAGTTTATCGCGAAAATGTTCGTACAGGTCATTCCAAACTCCAGATGGGAAATAAACTAAAATTATAATTTTCATTTTCACTAGATTATACCGTGAAATAATGTTGCAGCAATGCGTGTAATTTATGGAGCAAGCTGAATTGTTTACGTTTCGACCATCTAGAGTGTGGTTATTTTTAAAATAGTGTTACGATAATATGTCTGATAAATAAAAATAAGAATGATCCACGAAATGTAGGAAAACAATATGATATACAGTAAGGGTACTTTTGCTGGGGTACTCTTATTTTTATTTTTAAAGCTTATTATCTCAGTATAATCCTGAAGAGGATAACGTTCCAGGTGGTCGTAGCACAAACAACCTAACAAAGCACGTTTTGCGGTTGCCTTAACGTTCGACTAAATTACGTATACTTTCGACACACAATCTTGAAATTTACGATAATAAGGCGAGCGAGTGATGTATTATTAGTTTTTAATATTATATCGCTCTTATTATGCATAAATGGAAACACGTACGTGTACGTGTAGTATATGAAAATAAAGTGTAAATGGAATATGTGTGTGGGTAATAGGCGAGGTTAAAATGCTGTTATGAAACCTAACTGGCATTATGTATGAAAAATAACGTTCCATGATTAGCAAATGTTTACACAAAAAATACAACAAATGTAAACGGATATAACTGTTGGCTGAAGCCTGTTACCTTGAGTAATTATTTGATAAAAAAGGTTATTATTAAAAGTAATGAAAATTTAATTTCTGGTAAACTGAAATGTACGATGCGAGTTCATTTGTAAAACTGTCTGCAACACTTGAAGTTCGATAATATACATCATTCCTTATTAAAACATTTTTAATACAGAAACATTTCTGTTACATTTTAGAAGAGCAGAATTTTCCAATTGGTCGGATTCTTTTTTTAATTTCATTTCAATGTAGTAATCACGTTTCTCGATTTAATGGAAACCCCCATTGTTCCAGATTTAATTGTATGGTTATTATTCAATTTGTTGTATTTAACGTAGACAGAGCATCGGTCACGTTATCGATCAATCAATACTATTTTTGAAAAAACAGGAAACGCGAGTAATTGACGTTCGTGCGTAATCATAACAAATAGTGTTGACATCGCAACAACGAAAAATACATACCTCCCGGTCGATGAATCACTTTAAATTTAACGAATCGCGGCGTTCGAAGTTTGTAAATTGGGGGATAAAGGTTGATATTTTAATGATATCGGTGGAAGCACAATTTAGAATATGTGCCGACGCGTTGAATTGATTTTTAATACTGTTCCCTGGCCACCTTGTCCGTCGGTGAAATTTAAATTAGTTAAGTAACATTCGACCACTCAAACTGCGTCATTGCAATAATTACAGCGAACAAAGTTTTCGCGCGTTTATCCATAGAACTGCGATAGGGATTGGATTCATAATACGAACGTGCTTACCGTGTTATGCCTGGAATTAGGAATTTCAGCGCATCCGTCCTTGGGTATTTTCAATTTTCGCTTTTATGGTGGATTCCATATTCTAATTAGAACTGGCAGTTCTACTTTTGAATGGCGACAGATATATACATACATCGTGAAACAGCTCTATTGTAGCTTCATTTTCCTTTGTTTATTAAATTTGGGTACTTCTTCGATGTTTTTGCACATTTTAAGCTGAATCATTTGAAAATATCTAAAAGATTTCATTATTGTTAACAAATTCTAAATAGCTTGAACTTTATATTTTATATTTATATTCATATACGTAGGCCAATACGTGTCTCTTTAAACTTTTAAAAAGTTTGACAGATCATTTAAGGATCGAGTATGGAATATACATCTATATATATATATATATATATATATAAAATTTAAGCAGATTACAATATGTTAACAATAGTGTGTTAAAATCTGTCAGATATTTTCAAGTGAAACAATGTGTAGAATTTTCAAACATTCGTATTCTCTTATCTAAACTTTTTATATAAATATATATTATAAATTTTATATGTTTTTTTTGTATGAACAGTTTTTCCCAAATGATGTACGAAATTACATTTTCTCCCTCTTCCATAATATTCTGGATATATTTCTGAGAAAGATGATCCATTGACGAGTACTCGCATCCATTTTGAAGCAAACTTCCATGAATTCCGTTTAGCAAAGTATGACTAATATCCTGTTCTCGAGCAGAAACTTCCGAACAAATATTTTCCACGTTAATCGAAAGCTGTAAGAACAAGATCCAGCGATTTCCTGCATTCACTGTCGTCCATTAAACTGAATGGATGACCGTCGGGTTGACACATACATCCATTAGAATTAATTCCTTCATATGAATAGCCTACGTGTCCGTGGCTTTTTCAATTTCGTTGAAATTTCGAACTTCCACTGAAGGCTCTACTACTGAAGGTTCCTACTGTTGACTCTACTTTTTTGTTTACTCTATTCTACTTTAATAATGTATTGCCTGTACCATCTTCTATATTTTGTTCTTAACTTGTGTGACAAGTTTCTGACATTATTTGTGAAGATTCATGAAGAATTAATATGATTGAAAATGTTACAAGATATTTCATGTCTTCGATTAGTTATAACAATTCTGTTCGTTGACTCTTCCATATTAATTTGCTATAAACATTTTCAACATATACTCATCATACATAAATAAATTGTAATTGAAACATGCGCGTACAAAATAAATTCTTCGGGGGAATAATACCAAAATTATTTGATGAGCAACCTACTGTAAAATCGATATTCATCTAAAAAGCAACTATCTCTCAACTCTGTTATGAATAACATGGCCGTCAACTATCGATATACTTTCTGAACGTAGTTTATTTTCAATATTCGAATAACCGCTTCTAAATTTTCGAAATTGATAGTTTGATTGGGCGAGGTACACACTCGGATATTGCATTCGGTAGAAAAAACACGCGATAAAATTTTTTCTATCCTATAACCGGGTTTTTTCTTATTGGAATTTCTACAATATTCAATATTCCACGTACAGTTTATAGACACAAATGTTTATCGTAGTGCTGACAATAATAGACTGTACTTCTGTGGCAATTTCTTCAACGTATTATTTTACTGGGCTGTTATCGGCACTTATGGTTGAAAATAATTAAATATTATCTGTTTATGGAAAATATTTAGTCTCAGGATAGCAAATCACGCTACCGAAAGCTATTAGAGAAGCTCGAAATTTAATGCAAGGAAAGGTGAACTAAAATTATGAAATTACAAAAATTATGAAATTGATGTAGTAATAAATAGTAAATAAAAATTATAGAATTGATGATGGTAAGAATATTCATAGGTGAACATTTTTATTATTTTCATGACTTCTCTATACCAGCAAAGATCCATCCTTCTCGATTAAAATAAGAACGAGGCAAAATCCGTATGGTTAATATAATAGTTTCAACGTTAAAAATTTATTTTAGAAGGCAGTTTTTATTTGAAAAGTTAAAAAATGAGAACTTCGAGTGGCTGCAATTTTTAATAATTACTAGACTAATAAGATGAAACCTTAAAGACACCCTAATATCGCCTGGACTTCAACGTATTTGAAAAGCATATCGAGGCACAAAAATGATCGATTCGAATAGGAATGCCCCATAAACCTAATGCATACAGCGATGCTCCTTCAAGTGAAATGGTCAGAAATTCTGTAGGGTCCTAGCAGCTGCCTTCGTAAAAGCCATTATCTCCTAAAGAACCCGATTTGTGTAAAGCATTGTAACTCCTGTCTAAGTAGATGCCTACGCATATCATTGGGACCGTAAACGTGAATTCGAATTTCTGTAGCATGAAACACGCGATGAAAAGCACACGTCGCTACATTTTCGTGGATCTGTCGTTTCACCTGAAAACGTTTCGGAATATAATAATCGTCCCATTCGTTCCAAACATCCCCTAACTATCAAGCGCGCATATTGGGAAACGTCACCTAAAGGGTAGCGCGATACAAATCAACCAATTATCTCAGATTTGTGGATTGAGGACGCACGCGGAACGCATACGCTCATTTAGGAGGTAACGTATCATATACACGACAATTATGCAATGAGTGTACTCGTACATTGTCAGTCGATCTTGCACATTCTGATGTTATGGCTTGAGCTGCATCTGAATAATTGGATCCTCTGCGGCTGCGGGTAAGGTCATTGAATAATCCAGAGTTCCCACACCATTCCAGATCGTTGCCGGGAGTGTATTCCGTGTACCAAAATGACGGCAAAGGATTTCTAACAATTAGTCCACGCGTTTCTGAGAACTTCCTTACATTTAACTAAATAATTTCTTCAAATAATGTAATTTTAAATGTACGTAAATAATTAAACAGTTATTTTTTTCTTATCGTTTCGATTCATCGTCCTTGATTCCTCATTGGGATAAATTAATTTTTTAAGAGTAAACTCTTTTTTACAGATATTTTCATGTGGTAGTAATACATGCTTCGACGACAAGAATTAATCAATCATTATATACATTTAATTGAACCATGATAAACAAATTAATACTTCATTTAATTTTTATTTTTATGAAATAAATTGACGTTAAAATTTGTTCAGGGAAGAATACCATTTCCCATGAAATATCATATAAATATCAGAATATCATGTCTAACAAATACATTATAGCAACCAATATAAATATTATTTACATCTTTGTAAGAAATATAACAATTGACTACAATGTCGACAAACAACTGAAATTATTATCTAAAATGTAAACCAATGAAAATCTATCAACCTCTAAGAAATTTTTCAGTAGCCAGTAATTGCGTCTCGCTTCCTATCCAAATGGTTAATTAATTATCTCGCGAGTACGATAAGGTGTACTCGTGGAAAATGAGCGCGGAGATTTCCTCGAGCTGTTAGGCACACATAGACGCAAGGTTTGCATTTTTTTTCTTTCTCTCTCCTGAACTGAATCGAGTCTGAAACTGGTACGAATTTCCCTAAGCGAAAGGAGCTTTGTAAAATGCATTAATGTCCTCGCAAAGTTAGCGATTTATCCGGTTGAAAGAGGACAAAGAGATTCTCCGGATGCAGATTTGAAAATCCTTAGATATAATATTGAGAGAAATCCTTTGGTTTGTGAGGATTGAATAGGGGAGTGGAGGGCGCATGAAAGCGGGGGCTACTTATTTAATACAGCGGCGGCATTTAATTGCGGAAAATCGGATTTCCCTGTTACACTGAAAGGAATATTTCAACTAGTTTGTATAACCAGCTTCCCCCGTCGCATCGAGAAATTCATGCGCACTTGTTATCTTAATAAATCGCATTTTAATAGATTTATTATGTGCACACGGCTAGTCCTCGACGGAGGAAACTTGTTGCATAATTTCTGCGCTTTTCGAGGCAAAAAAAAACTGGCTAGTCGCTGTACGGGAAGCTCGTCGCACACACAGTCTCGTTTCAAGATGGCCGAACTATCCGCGTAGTTTGCGGTGCGTACTCGCTAAAGAGAAAAAAAAATGTTTGCGCAAGGTTCATAAATCAGAGCAACCAGGGATTTTCAATTTCAATAACGTTCGTTATCTATCCGCGGATCGATGAAAGATGGTCGAAACATCTGGAAACTTGTAGTTCTGGATGAATATAGTAAAAAGTGTTTGGTTAAGGTAGGTCCATAAATCAGGGTGACCGACGATGTTCAATTTCGATAATGTTCATTATCTATCAACGAGTCGAAAACAAATGAGTATTGGAGATTAAATATAAAAGATCTATGGATCGCTGATGGTTCATTATTGAATGAATAATGTACCATCGGAAGCCATTATTGATCGTTAATAAATCAAAAGCTAAGAAAGTGATGGCCGCGGGAGAATTATTGAAGATTGTTATAGACATAGATAATGGCTATTTACTCTGACGAGGTTCATTAACGTTCCTGTATCTAGTAAGTATTTTTACTCGTTTCGACGAATGCCATGAAGGTACATATTGTAAAAATTGCATTCAGGTTATCTGTTTAAGATCTAATGCGATGTGATGACAGGGTTTTGTCATCAGTAATTGATTTTATTAGTAATGTTATAAGATGAAGAAAACCTGAGATCAATTTTAATTTCTGCGATCATGACATTCTAATTATTATATTTAATATGATAGAAAATCATAGTTTCTACACTCCAATACAACTCACCTTTGATACTTGGACAGTTAATAAATTAAACTAACTTAATAATACTGCTCGATTGTTCACCTCTGAACCTTCAACAGACCTTATTTTCCACTGTTGTAAATCATATTATTAATTCCAGAAAAAAAATTACATTAACGACAGTAATTCACAACTGCAGTACCATAAGTTCTACAATCCAATATATGACTCCGTTAATACCTCGCCAAGCAACGTGCCAGGTAGCCTATTAAAGTTTACTTTTTTTCTTCGAGATCGCGGCTCTAAATGAACAGAAAGAAACACGAATGCCAGGACACAGCATTTTCTGTAACCCAGTGCAGACGAGGGGGCAGTTCACCGTTGAAGTATATCCGCACCATTAATTCCAACGCGTCGATTTGTCGTCGTAAATCGCACCTTCTTTAACACCGGCGAAAGTTTATATTCCATCCGCGACGGGGTCGATTTATCGTTACGAATCCTTCAACGATCGGAGAATTGTCACCGAAATGTGCAAATTTACCGTGCAGTAAACAAACGCCGTCGGGCCGAATCGATAAAGAGCCGTCATAATATCTCTGCGTGACTGGGACGATTCAGGAATATTTGCATTAGGTGTTTGTGCATAGATTTGCGACGCTGGTTATTGGAATAACCTCTGAAGTATTGATCAATGAAAAGATTCGTTGATGATACAATTAATGGCATGTGTCAAAATTGGTTGGAAAAGAGTTTTTTTTAAAGAAATTGAATCAACAAAATTCTACCTTGTTAAGTAGACAAAATTAAATACCAACCCTTTGTCACTTACTTTGGGATGTCTTAAGAAATTTGAATCAGTTACTGTACAATGTTAAATAACATAGAATAGAAATAATCCCAAAAATGTTTCTTTAAAGCTTCTACTTCAAAGGAAGTGTTGTAGATTAAAAGCTTCTCTCTAACCAGTATAGATCCTGTAGTAATTATCCTAAAGGGATGCCAGTCCGTAGTCCGCAATTTCTGTAACTTACTGTATCAGATATTCCGGAACATGAGCGGATGATTTTGCAAACACCCGTGCTCGACGTTGGAAAGGGCCGATGCACTTTGTGGCTCGTTACGCGAAATTGCTTCGTCCGATAAAAACGATTTCGCATGATGCTCAAATTCCGTTCATTTGGCGCTACGAAACCATTCATGGGGAGAATTAGTTAACCCTTTACAACCTCATATTTCTCCGAAATCGCATACCCATTATCAGCATTTCTAAAGTGTGATTTAATTCTATCATCATTATTTTGTTGCAAACATTAATTAAAATTTCTCTCGCCGAAGTGAGTACAGTTGGATAATAGTATTTATTGAAATTCATCGTTCAAATTTGAATCAAGCCAATTTCTATATTGACTGCGCCAAAAACAATTTGGCATAAACGGTGTCAACCCAATCATGAAATTCTTCAAGTGTAAAGTGATATTAATATAAAATTTACTATAATTAAGAAAAGTAGAAAATAAACGAAATGCAATATATATCTAATCAAAAATGTAATTTAGAATTTCATTTCTTATTGAAAATTAGTTTCTTATTAAACTACTTCTTATATTTTCTATTTTAAGAAGGTAATTTTTCGGTTAAAATGCATTCTCGATAATATTACGAAATTCCTTCTTTTCAAACCGAAACTGTATTTGTCGAGATAGGGAGATACTGATCCTTTCACAAAGGCGTGCAACGTTGCAAATCAATACAGCGATCGCTTAAATTCCTTCAAAGGTAATCGGGAGTCCTTTGAATCCGATTTATACAAATTGTAATTTTGAAATTGATGAAACTGGGTATCGAAATTAGTGCATCAATTACATTTAATTTTCTACTTATCCCTTCCTCTATTTCCCAATTTATTAAATATGGTCAAAGATTATTAATAAAATAAAAACCGATTCCGAAAAAAATGTCAGAAAACGGATAATATCTAAATACGTTTCCCGACGATACGAAATGTCCAACAAAAATGGTTGGACATATATTTGAAACACGTACTTTAATCAAAGTTTGTGGCTAGTTTCATTAAAAAATGTTAATTTACAGAGAAATTATGAGCATCCTTGTGTGACGCTGCTGGCTTTGACTCATCTGATTTAAATGAAATTACAATTTGTAGGAACGAGGTGGATGTCGCTAACGTTACACGTGTTATCGTCGCTATTATTTCGATACTGGTCTTAGCATTATAAGAAAGTATTCACAAGGCTGAACATTTCATAAAAATATAAATATCTTCAAAAGTAAACCCTTCAAAACCAAATTAAAATTATTACAAAATTGAAGCTTGATGGTTGTGTCTTGTAAGAGTACGAATGATATTTTTCTCAAAGAAGTATTTCAGTATTGTAATCCGTCCTGGGAGCGACGAATTCTCCCATCTGTCGTTACACGGTTCTGCTATCTTATTCTGATGTCAATGGGTGGATCATATTTAACTCAGGCGAACGTGCAGAGAGTACTCCCGCGTACAAGTATCTGTACTTCATATTTTTTTAGGAACAGATCAATACCTTTTATTTTCGGTTTCGAGCGAAGCGGTGTTCTTCGACGTCGAGGTCGCAGTCTATTGTTAGTATGAAACCCTGCAAATACGTAACGTGAAAATTTACTAGCTCATTTCCTCCGTGCTCCTTAAAGAGGCATCTAATCTGATGTCTGCTGAACCCGAGTGAACGGAAAACAAAAATTAGCACGCGAAGATGAAACGAATCGATAGTGCCCGCGTACTCGAAACGATACTAATTATTCCACAGGGGAATGAATGCGAAATTCATTCAGTGGCTCGCAGGAAATGATACGTTTTTAATTGAGTGCCTCAAACTCGTTACTTCGACGGCAAAATTCAATTCCTTTGTGCTCGGTAACCCACTTAACTGCTTCCTATCGTTCATCGGGGAAAAAAACGAATTACTTATTTACGTATAACATCTAGGACTTATTGTAGACAATAAAGGCAGAGGAGATGAACGAGACTTTCACTTCTCGAATGACTTTACCTCTTTAGATTAGAATTAAATGCTGCAAGTAAATCATTGTTAATAATAAGTGGATCTTTGTACAATACGAAATAGTACTGAGTATAGTATTCTGTCAAGACAAACATTGTGGACATGTTAAATAACACAATAATTGTTTTAATATGCAGAAATGCGTGGTATATCAAAATCAAGATTCCCTAACTTACAGAAATCCTGTACTATAGAGTACAAACAATCAATAAAATTAAAAAAACGATGGACTATTAGTTTTAGTATTAAGAAGCATTCATTATAAGAAGAAGAGCAACCAACAAAAATAACCATATTTAAACTTAGTATTCCTTAATTAAATTTTGCAGTTTTTATCTGTACTGAAGTACATTTTAAAAATTCCCTCCTGGTATACTTTATCCTAAGGAGTAAATGAAGTAAATGTATAGAACGTGAGAGTGAGAAGAGAACGACGTTGCATAACCTAACCCTCCACAGCGCGAATTACCAGTTAATGAACGTTAATTGCTAACACTACACATAGGTCATGGACGCATCCATTCATGCTAAACACTCTCAAGTACAAGTGCGCCTCCCATCTAGTTAAACACATCAACGTTTCTAAGAGATCTATTCACGAAGAATGATATCCGTCATAACAATGCACGAACTATTATCACGTCATTCCGCAGAGACTATTATTTCGCAAGGCTATTCTTTGCGGAAAAATAACAATACTTGGTGTTACTCGATGCAAACGTTAATTTTTTATTGAAAATGAAAAATTGTTTAACGAAATTAATATAGTTGTGCATTTGAAAATATACAGGGTGATCCTAGAAACTGGAACACGCAATAAATGCTCCACAAGCGAAAATACAAAAGTCTGATACTGGGGAAAGATTAAATCTTGCAGTGGCGACTCTAGTAATTATTTTTATTTAGTTGCAACTGCGTAAGTGCACTTGTACGTGTTATTTGAATTTAACCATGCATGCTTGCTGCGTAAGTCGATTCCTCTAATTACATTGCATACGGAATTTATTATCTAGAAGAAAGATTAATTTAAATTCTTCACATTTTTTTCGTTGATTTTAAGATTACATTGCCTTCCCTTTCTATATTTTTATATTGTTTTATAGTTTGTAGATCTGTAAATATTTTTCTAGTTGGACGTGACCGGCGATATTTCAAACATGATTACAAACGAATTTAACCTTTGATTCGTCAATGAATAAATCATTGCTTGTTTAGCTACGAAAAGATTACCGAACAATCGATTACGTTGGCGAAACGACGTCTTTGTAAAAGATAGATGAATGTGAAAATTTTGTCGTCGGCCTTAACGAAGGATAACTGACACTAAAAGCCAGCATTCACTACCAAATAAAAAGTCTTGATCTATTACTTTTTACAAATTCTCTTTCAATTAAAAAATTAAGTTGGTATGTTGTACAAAAATGTGTTAAGCCAACTTACTAATGTAATATTAAAAAGTGTTATTCTCAGGAAACTTCTGTTTTCTCAATACTTTTAATAATTCAATTAACATCTAACATATTTTTATATTATTGCAATTCATCATACCCGTTCATAGTCCTGTGACTCCATGCGCGCGCAAAATTTTGATTGCTTACATCTCGGTAACGAATGATCCAATTGAAAAAAGGTAAAAGACTTTTCTTTTCCTTTGTACATCAGTAATCGATCTTGGTAGGTCTTTCATTTTTATTATTATTCTATATAGTAATATCAAGGAAGCCATGCCAACGTAACATCAAATCTGCACTTCCTGCTAGAATTTTAAAGTTGAGATGCACTGAGTAGTAGATACTTACAAGCATTTGTTAGTTGTTTATCAGGCTCTAGACGCCTAAAGAAATTTATTTATGTCTTTGACAAGAATTACGTTAGCTTTCGTTTACCGTTTGGCATTATATTTCTTTCATATCTGAAATAATTTTAAATATGGAAGAATCTCACTCGTGGAATGGCCAGATAAAGACACGTGAATCAATATAATCGAGAGGAATCGTTAGATCGGGGACCGGGGTATTTCGCTGGCTCGCGTTCATAATCCGGAGGAGTCCTGCGAATATATCTAGATTTGTAATCTGCAGCTTGACCCGAGCTCTATGCAAATCCAAGCGGGGTGAATGAAGCGAACAGAGGCGAAGAGAAAGGATACAGGGAACGGAAAGGCAGAGGGTGAAACGAGTTTCGAATCCCGGCACGTCCACGTATTACCATTGATGGAGGCCCTGGCTCTCCTTTGAAAATAAACGTAACGATTCTATCTAAGATCGAGGGATCAATACTCGCCTCGATGACCCGTAAAACGGCAAATCCCGAAGCGCAACCGAACCATTTCTGGAATTATGCACATGACCAATACATGCGTCCGTGTCTTAATCTGCCTGAACGAATTTGGAAAAATGAGAGGAGATTGGACAGAAAACTGGCACCAATAGTGTCACGAACGTCTAAGAAGTTTGCGTCGTTTACCGTAGCCGGAAATAGACACGATGGTTTCCAAACGGAAATCTTGCCTTCTAGAAGTACGTAATCAAATTATTGTTCCGCGAACTGTCCGTTCAATTCTATACCGAAAATATTTCTTGAAAACGATACACTGCCGTCTGAAATATTGAATTAAACTTCCAAACTCGATATTGAAATAAACTTCTATGCAAAATATATCATTGATTTTTCGAATATGAGAATTTTTTTAATATTGTTCACAAAGTACGATGTTAACACATTTCGTATTATATAATTGATCACTGATGTAAATTTAATATAAAGACTTCATACTTTGGGAATTCAAGAATTGTTTACTAGCATATTTTTAACTTCACAGAACAATATGAATGACATAAACGGCATTATTTAATATAATAATTACTACATAAAAGAATAGGGAACTATATTGTACAATGAAGCTTAAAATTATTGATGGATTATCATTCATTACTAAATATTAATCAATCGGAAATTTTCACTTTGATAAAATCTACTGATTAATTATGAAGATAAAACTAATCTGAAACAGTACACTAAAATTATTCTTTTTGGCTCAGGAACTCAATTAAAAAATGATCAATAAAATACATTAAAATAGAAAACACCGATAAGGCTGATCCAGCAAATCTTTGATCGCCGCTGGTAGTAAAGAGCTTAAAGCCAACTCCTGACAGCGTGCTAACGATGGTTGATTTTTTCCAACGCGGTGGTTAGCTTGAGTGACCACCTGGATAATGTCTATTCAAGCACAGTGGTTAGCATCAGTAACCACTTTCTTCGACAATATGCCTCATACACGTTCATACCACCTTGCAAGAGTGTATTTTCATTGTGGTAATTAACTACTTTCATTTTTTAAAGAATAGTAATAGATTAAAAATCAGTAGAACATGTTTCAAGTTCTTATAAATTAAATATATTAATTTTTGGGCCTATAAGTTTACAATATAAAATTCAACCAATATAACAAATAAATTACAACCGAAGATTATATTTATAAATATATTTATAAATTCAACGTGTATTGATCAATAAATAAACGACTCGAGCTACGGTGAACTTAATTCCATCGAAGCAACAACAGCAATCGTGTCACTAATGAAATATTCTACCGTCTATATGGGAAGTAAAATCAATTGAGTGTTCCACGTCTTATTTTATCCTACATACATCATTCACCAGGATGACATATTCCTTGTCACGAAATTGAATGAATTTCCGATATCTGACGGTGAGAGCAAAGGAACTTAAGTAATATGTACAATCACTGTAACATATTTAGTTTATAAATCGACGAAATAACATTTCATTTACCGTAGTGCCCGAGAATATAAAAATACTCGTAATTCCAGACAGCTAAGTAACAGCGCGGGTATAACTTGAACTCGTGCCAAGTTTCAAAGCGCATCGAGGGGATCAACGCGCGTTGATTTACAGGCATTTCTGCTTCATATCTCGGGTCGTCTGGTTCAAACTTTTCCAGTTTCTCTGATAACCATATTTAATATGCCTTTTCTTAGAATAATACTTTATGTAGCGTTTTCTTAATATTTGGTGTTTGGTACCTTATACCTTATTAAACTTCTGTATATTAAAACTGTAATGATTAACAGGTAACACGTACTGTCTTCTTAAATTATGTCTATAGAAGCAGAAAAATAATTTTTGTTATGAAAGGTTAAAGATACTAATTGTTTATTTATATTCTAAATATGACTTGCAACGAATAGGGAGATGTTTTTAAAATTTCACTAAATTAAATATCATTTTGAATCATAATGTGTCTAATAATCAATTCGAAAGCATTTCAACTTCTCATCATATGTACATTGTATATATTCATATTAAATACATACAGAGTAATAATTAATCAAACACTTTTCAACATAACTAAATAATCTAAAGAGTTTCAATTTAAGCATCCTCCCACTGCTATAATTTACGTTCAAAATCCAATCAAATAATAATTTAGTTCACGAAGAATTAATTCTACGTTCTTCATTTCTATAATATGGCCAGCCAACACGTAGCAAATGATTTTCTGTCGTGGCTTGCAAAACATTCGAAGAGACGTGTCGTCGATTTTGCGTGTCGTCGGGTCGCACGAATTATTGTCGCGTGATAGAAACTCGCCCAACGGTGACTGCAAGGTTCGTTGATATTATCTGTCACTCTGACGTTCTCTATAAAAAGGATGCCGGATCTCCCGTCTACCTGCGGAATCTAATCTGGCCTCGGCGCATTAACATCAGAATTAACGAGACCTTCGTTTCGATCTCTCTTACCCACGTGCTCCTTGTACCGTAACAATTGCGGCTTTACTGGCGCCACTAAGAGAAAATCGTAATTACCAACGCAAGCTCCTGCTGCTGCCTTTAGAAACCCTTTTCGTTGCACGGGGAATTGGCTTGGACAATCGTTTAGGACAGAGATTCTCAACAGGGCCACATGGTCCCGAGGTAACCTATTGGGGAACGACACTGTGGTCCACGTTAAATAAATAAATACATAGCACGACACTGAAAGAGCAAATTGTTTTGACAGCTTGATTTTAAAGGTGTACTCTAATCTGGCTACTTTTGGAATTTTATAAAATGAGAACTGTTTTGAATATGAATTCGAAACTTTGCACTGTTATTGATAATATATCTTGTCGAATTATGTTAATTATTTCATGGAATAATGTATAATAGCTTCAAAGATATAAGTTATTGTATATGTACAGTACCCTTCATGGTCTATTTTGTAGTAGTAAGGTATTATCAAACATTAATTGTTCTATGTTACCTCCACACGTGATTTTCAAGTTTCATTAATTAAAATAGAATCTTACATAGCTTGCAGAATTGAAATAAATAAAAGTTCAAATAAAATTCTATTAATCTGTAAAATGAATTTCATTTTCGCACGTCTTTATTTCTCACGGCAGCCTACTCATTAAGCCCGAAACGTCGAATAAAACTTTCTGTAATTTTGCTCTTTAGTACCAATAAAAAAACCACATTCACACTAACTCCGTATGAAAGTAATTTCAGTTTACACACGCTTACAAGTTTTCTAGTTAGAGTTCCAATTAGGAATGAGGTACTAACTACCGCGAAGTTTTTTATAATATCGTTAACAGGATTTGTTAAGATATGAACTGCGTACCATCTAAGGGTACAGAATGTGGATCAATGTTTAATAATAAAGCTATACTTACTTTCAATTTATTTACGTAAACGTTCAATACGTTGTTGTGGTCTATACGTATCGCATCGTAAGTGTTATAGAGAGAAAGAATTTTTATAATAGCATTAAAGTCTTTGTCCTTTAATCCGAAAGTATAACAATGAACCTTCGAGAGCTCGATTATCGAAAATTGGAAGTATCGACACGATCCTTCTCGTGCAGCGATTAAATGAATTTTCAAATTTTCAACTGCAACGTGCCAGATGCTACTGTCAATATAATCGATTTCAGTACTCGATTCTAAAAATGACAGAAAATCAAAGAACTCCATTACGATTGGTATGTATGATTGCAAAAAGTTATCCTTTCATCACGGACGATCTGGGAAATTGAAACGCGTATCTGACTCATCCACTAAGAAAAATTGGGTAAAAAATTATTCTACAAAATAGTTAAACGAAAAAACAGTAATTTGGTTTTGTGGTCGACTGTAACAAGATAGAAGCAAGTTACTTACATGTATGAAATAGTTGTAGCTTTTAAATGAAATTATACATGCTAAAATGAATGAAATTTATTATTTTTCACTAGGTAATTATTCTAATATTCTCAAAGTAGAGAACGAAATAATGAAATTAATTTTATTTTCATCTTTTCGAAACTTTCGGAATAAAGGAACCAGACAGGCGCGAAAATGCGCGAAATATCTTTTCAATTTTGAGGGGAAGAAAACGTGAACATAACACTTCATCCCCTGTCCGTAGAACGATAGGAATTCAATGGGACCTTTATACACCCCGAGAAGTGACTCGATCGGTAGCAGTTATATAAATAGTATCCGTCTAAATTGGAAAACAATCTCGGTTGGCGTGATTCCTTTCGCGCGTGGAGAAACCGCGTCCCGGAAGCAGTAGGGCAAGACGAAGGTAGTCTCTCAGGTTTACGTGCGGCGAATTGCACTGAGGGCGTCCAGGGAAATATCTGAAGAATGCGCCACCAACATACGTTTTGCCGGTAGAATTTTAAAGCGAGGATAATTATGTCGTTGTCAAACAAATACCGTACATCGAGCTTGGTGTAAACGCTACACCTGCATTCGGACGCGTCGAAACGGCAATGAAACGTGATAATTAGAGCCAGACGAGTTACTCGACAAAGTTCCATGTAAATAATTACATTAATATTGCACGCAACCGTTGAATATTTTGCTCGAACCTGTCGCGACGCGTGAAATATTCGTGACGCATAAAACGGACGGATATATCCTCGAAAAATCTGATTAGTGAGAATTAATTATGAAATGGATACTTTTAATTTAGGTTCTTGAGATGATGTTTTAAAATTTAAAATGTAGAATAATATAATAATATGTATATTTTAACTGGGCATAACTTGAAATAAAACTGAAATAACATGAAAGATGTATAACATTACTTACATATAAAATGACTAGTGGAATACAAATAAGTTCATCCTAGTAGAGTCTTAGACATTTCTTTGTATCTTCAAATAAAATGACTGTTTTATTAACATGTTTGTTCCCTTCTCACATAACTCTTTCCACATTATAAACACGTCCTTTACCACCGTGGTCCAGAATCATAGCGATAAATGGATCACGTTCTCCCCAGCTTAATCTTCTATCAACATTAATTCTCCAGAAGAGACCAATTACTATAGAATGTCACGTAGAGTATCCCAAACACAGAGGTATATTGCATTCTCTCATAGGCGCTTCCTGTTTTTCGTGGGAGCCTTAATGAAGCTCATCCCTCGCAAATGAAAATACGAGGTGTTCTCTAGGCTACCCCGATCAGCCCTATCGTCGGCCTTGTCGAGCCCGAAACCATTTCAACCGTGCGAATTAAGACAATCGACCATCCATCGTGGTCCACGATCCTCCTACTCCAAGCTAGATCTTTCGAAATTATTTTATCACCACTTTCCGCGGATTTCTGTTGTTCAATTTCTCGCGCTGCCGCCTAATTCCTCGATAACGGAGGAGGCATCGAGCTCGTTTGCGGAATAACAATGACTGGTCCCCCAGAACTCAAGCGGAGGCACGTTTAGCGATTAAATTACTACAAAGCTCGATTCCATTAACCTTTCTGACGAAAAACTGTCCCCTCGATAAACGAAAACACCGACAAGATTTAATTCAGCGCCGCAAACGACGAATTCGTTACTCGATGAGCTTTTACTTTCATTAGAGTGATTTCCTAAATGAATTAAAATATCATATTATTGTACCTACTGCATATTAATTTAATATAAAATCACGGGTACTTACTATTATTTTATTAACAATGTAAAATTAAACACATTCGTGCAAGCCATTGAATATATTCAGGAATTGAATAGATGGAAAAGAAATCAGGGTGCTTCATCTATTTTTGATTACAGACTTGAGTATTGGAAACCCATGAAACAAAAATGTTGGGTGTTGTTTTTAATATGAATTTAAGTACATAAATATATTGTCAAATAAATTAGAAACAGAATTAATTTAAAATGTGTAGATCTATTCTATAGTCTTCGGGATCAAGATCCACGTAGTATCATGCCGTAGACAGGACTTTCTACTAGACACGTCGACATTCATCATCGTTCGGGATACAGAACTTTAATCTTGTCTGGGCTTATAATTTAGAAGAGTTTGAACAATCTGCATTACTCTATTTCCGACTACTAATATTTCATTTTCTGACACGTATCTCGTTATTCCGACTAATTCTATTTTATCGTCTTTTACACTCTTCTTGGATCATTCTGTCGATTTTTTCGTATCTTTTTATTACACCAGAGTTGAAACGTAGTATTATGGGTTTACCATTAACCAATACAGTTGGGAGTGCTGACTAATAAAACCAAACCGGATTACCTTACGTAATTAGAACAACAAACACAGCAGATAAACTTTCGAATTATTACTCGCAGATACAGACTAGATGATTCGACATGAATTAACTAACATACATCTAAATTCTGCACAAGGTAAACAATTATTAATTATACAGTTCAAATATGCAGTAGGTAAATATTAGCTAACCAGTTGCACATAGTTCTGTCATTAACAATGGATTAGAGCATGATTATATATTAGCCTCTCACGTCTGGTTTCTCCTGGTTATAGTCTGACTAAAATCCAGATCCAACCTAACCTACCCAAGTATATCGTTACCTTCTTGTCCTACGAGCACACTGCGCCTAAATCGTTATTAACCCTCCATTACATAGTGTGCTCGATCGGGAACTTAATAGAAACAATCCCTGTGAAGTTCACCGTGGAAATTTCACAGGATTTGCACGTGATGTTAGGTTATGGAGACACCCGATACCTCTGGAGATTCAGCCGCATATCGATTAGCTGTTAATTCATTCATGGAGATATTAATAACCACGATATAATTTCATCTTTGAAACATAAAATTCATTGAGGAAATTTCAGGATATTTTTTATAAATACCCCTTTTAATTATGCACAATCATCCACTTATCGATTAGCTCGAACGGGTATTAATCCATCGAACGTATAAATAACGAAGGTACGATTCCTTCGTCGAAAGCTCACTGTTAAAGTGTCACAGATAAATTTATTGACTCAGACACTGTTCGAATAAGTCGAACAATTTATTATATATCAACAATTAGGATATAATTTTCTCTTTAAACATAAAAATATTTAAGAAATAATTTATTTCCTAAACGATAACATAAAATTCGTTCTACATAAGATGATAATTTAGGAAAGCTTTCTAATACTATTTTCTTCGAATAAAGGAGCATATTCGTCGAATACCTAACCTGTCAATTAACTAAGTTAATTAATTCATGAGTATAAAAATATTCTAAGAAATAATTTATTTCTTAAGTGATAAAATAGAATTCGTACAATAATAGAATGAAATTTAGCAAAGCTTTTCAATACCATCTTCATAAACACGAGTTCCTCGAAAATCATATATGGTTTATGTCCTCGAGTGCTCGATCCAGGTAAAACGATTTCCAAACAACGCGCTCGAGAGTTTCCGATTATTAAGCGCAAGTCGAACTCCGTGCCATCGCTGTTCACCGTACATTAGCCCAAGGCTGATGTATAAAGCGGGCGAGAGTAGCAGAGGAATTGATTAAGCATAAGTTCGTGGCGACAGAAGGCTGGAAATGCGTGCGTGCACACGGTGACAGAGATCCGCGGCCGAACCGTGTATCGGCGACGCAAATCAGATTAATTAGTGAATACACTGACTAACGCAGCGAGGCACGAAGCCTCGCTTTGATAAGGTCTCGGAGTCGAGAGGTCGAGAGTCACTCCTTGAATGACCGTGATACGAGAATGGGAAAGGCTACACTCGACAGAGAGAACAATTCACGAATCTGATGGCATTAAACAAGGCAGTTCGTGCCCCATACAAAAGGCGAGACTTTGATCCTAATCCGGCTGGGGTTCTAAGCTGTCGACGACCTAATTGAGTTCAGTAGGGTCCACCGCGCGCCAATGACTGGAAATTCATATCGAGCCTACAAAGTGCTACACGGTCACCGGGTCAGTTCGTCGAACTATCAAATTACAAACGTATTTCGCCTATGGGTATCTTTTTAGAGGTGCAGCTTGGAAAATGGCGTTTTCTATGCGAGGAAATTAACCTCTTCACGCCCTTGGCTACATATGTGGACGTTTAGTTTTTTATCATTATAATTTCTGTCAACAATAAAAAGAACAAAAAAAAAATCGTCCCTGAAGAGGTTAACGATACTCTTTTTGTACCACTCCCAATTATTAGAAAAGTAATACAGTGGTCTGTTGGTGGCGATAGATTGTGTTTGCTTTTGAGTAATTGTGGTTTGGCATGATTGAGAGAGATGTCGATCGATGCAGCACATACTCGTGTGGCACAGTGCTATATGAATTTTTTAAACGTCCTGCAGCTATCGAAATCGTCGGGCGCTTTTATGAAATGTTTGGTGGTGGTGTTGTTATAAAGATACTATTATAGTTAAACCAAAAGTATACCTATCCTTAACGTGACCCAATTTCTATAATCACTACTATCATACGAGAAATATTTAATTTCAAGTACAATCAAAATTCCAGAAAAAAAAGCAGTTCAAGAAAGGATTTCTAGCTCCCGAGACGTGGGAGTTCAACTAGCCGCATTATTATCTTCTCGCCGTAAACGACGCGTCCGGTTGTTCGACGGGTAAATTATGTCAACGTCGTCACGTCGTTTGGCATTGTTCTCCGAATCGCTGATAGCCGTCGTAACTATAATCTATAAGGTCCTAAGAATATGCCCGAACGTGGCGTTGGCTAATTAACATCGGAATGGGCAGGGAAGAGCGGACGGCGGGTGCGTTTTCATTGCCCTGGCAATAAATTCAGGAAGCAGATAAGCGTTATCGCGGTCTTTCGCTACCACCTATCTGCAGGAGAACGCTTTCCCTATCCTCGAGCGGACACGGGTGGACAACACAGGGCACCCTGGCCGTGATAAATGACTCATCGATCACCGTACTCGCGGCACTGAGATCGAAGAGACCGAGCTACGGACAATGGCAAAAACGTCTATGTGCGCCCCGTAACGTCGATGCTTAAGGCCGTGCACGACTAGTAACGGATTACCGACTGTCGAGTTTATTTAAAAGCCAGCAGCTTTCAGATATCGGATGATTGATTCAATACACCGTTACGATACACGGGTTAGCTTCGATGGTGAGTTAAACGAATTACGGCTGGAAGCCCGAGCCGTGCCAAGGGGGAGGGAAAGAAAGGACCCTTGGGTGCTATGTTTCGTGGTCGTCGACAGGCGCTTTAATCCTTTCGGTCATGAATTAAAAAGAACGGTTTTAGAGTTCCATGTAAGGTATGCTATAACAAGGAGTACAGAACTCGAAAACACCTGGATCAAAATAGTATGAACCATTCATTTTTATATTCAGAATCTTCAACCAGTCGAAATAAACGAGGACAGGGTTACCTTTAATTGTTATATTGAATATTTTACAATGTATGCTTGTGAATCCTACTACGTATATATAGTTATTAGTTTTTACAAATATTTTGATTAATAAAGTAATTATTTAATGAAACCAGTAAGACTTTCATTTTGAATGATATTGTTGAAAACAATTATTCTTGCCATCCACAAGAAAACACAACTTCATTTTGCTTTTGTGAGATCGTTCTTTTTACCGATGCATACTGTGCGTTGTACACCGACAAAAGCTATAACGAACTTGTTTAAAAAAGTTCGATGGATATCCAATAGTTCCCTGGGTAGTGTTAAAGGGTGAAACTTTGAAACGGAGTTTCACTCTTTAAACTTGAGTTTCCGTTGGATTGGCGGGATTTTCGATTTTCAGCGATATGAATTTAATTGCTCGTGGGGGACTTTTCCACCTCTTGCAATAACGTTTACTTTATGAGAGTTTTACCGTACGGCTCAATGCTCGGGAATATGAAATATTGCTTTAAGTACAGATTTTATTAAATAGTGGTACCGGGAATAAGCTTTTCGATTTTTCACGTCGAATTTGTGGGAATGGAAACGATAATTTTAGTTTTTCTGAAATTAATTGAAACGAATTTTCGATTGAAAGAACAATCAAGAAAAACGGTAGAATCGCTAATTTGATAATACGGAAATTTTTCAGGGATAGGATAATACTTCCATAACTAAGATAATATTTACACACGACGTTACAGACTAAAATAAATGAAACATATAACAATTGCATTGATATTTAACATTTCAAGATTCGTTCGAGTAATGTTTAATTAAGGTAGTTGTTCCATGAATTTATTTAATGTAGAATTGTATCAAAATTTCACTCGATTGTTATTTTATTAAATATGAATCATACGAGCCTATTTCGATATTAATTGACCACCTCAGTTTTATAAAAAATGATATAAAAATTCTGTAATTTTATTACGGATCTTTATGGAACGAAACTTGCTGAAAATTTGATATGAAAATCATTTAAACAAGAAATAACAATTATTGACTACACTGTTATTGAGATATGCAGTAACAATCAGCATTGTTGCCACAATCATTTATCGAGTATTACGAATGGATGTGTAGATATATGTATTGATGTATTATGGACAAAAGTTTCCAGTTGTATGCTTGATCGTGATTATCTCGAAACAACTAATTTCGTACATCGTACATCACAATTGAACAACGGTGTAAATAAACAATGGATCATCGACTCGTATTACTTCAAAATAAACAGTACTAAAAAATAATTTCGAGCACTGTATCGCGATTCACTGTATGCATTATGTACCTGAGGCTTTTCAAATTGCACAGACATATCCGCGAACATGTTTGCCAAAGGAAACATGAAATATGCTGTGCAGCGATGGGGTAATGAAAATGAAAAGAACGTAAAGAAACTATGCATAGGATAACATATTTTTCTTCGGAATAGTCCTCTAGGGGCTGGATACATCGCTCACAGCATTGGTATAAGTTTTCGAATAACTCTGAAAATACAGTTACCTTGAGAACATTCAGACCGCTGTGACAAATTCTTTCGAATGAAATACCGATTTTGTAAATTCAATTTCCGTTCTGGAAAAACGGGGAAATCAATATGGAACAGATCGGAATTATTTTAGACCGGGTAAATACAAGGAGCCTCTGCAATATATTATATTTTGTATTTTAAATTTTATATTGCAACGAAATGCATTCTAATTTTTTCTATGTTATATTATTGTGCTTTTCATTAAAAAAAGAAACATTTGCAGAAGCTTATAGTACAATTTATTGTCTGAATATTATTAAACACTTTCAGTAGCCATCATCCTTTTACACACGTCAGAAATAAAGTTTCTTCGTGAAAAAAATCATCTTTTCTACTGAATAAAGTCCATTTAAATATACCACATTGAAAATAAACAAACATTCGACATAAAATAATAAATTAAACCTAAACGATGTAAGATCGAATTTCAGACATTTTCAAATCCACTCGATAGATAAACTGAGAAGTTTATTATTTAAGAAAGATTGTATTCCAGTTCAATGCATACAGCAGCCATTTCATTTGCATTATTGCGTTAAGAATAGAATAATACCGCGAAAAGATGTCTCTCAATAAGCCACTCAACTCGCCCCTCTATCAGTTCCTGTATAGAACGTCCTAGTTTCCCGAATCAACCTGTATATTTATATAACCGTCCCCGTTTACTTCGAAAAGGGCATGCTTTTACGTTACGGCCATCAAACCGTGTTTCCATTCGCTTTATGACCGAATTTTTGCCCGTCGCAAGGATACGTACTCTCTGTCGCCGCCCAGAGAGAAATTTTCTTCATCGTCCCGCTACGTGGACACTGCAACGTCATAAATAAAATATTGATTCGAGTGACCCGCGTCGTCGGTTGTGAGAGAATCAAACAACATAACCGTAACATGGGGAGAGGGAGGAAGCTGAATAAAGGGTGTAACGTAACGTACGCGCGTATAATAAAATCGCATGAATCGTGGAGCTTTCAAACGTAACCCTCAATGTTTATACGCTGTCCGACTCGCGTACACGTTACGCAGAACATAAACTGGAATTGTCTTCTGTAAAATAGTTGAAAATCTAAACGTGAGAAATGGTCTTGGGATCTAGCACGAGTTTCGACGTTTCGTTTCACTTGATGAAGTGTGGTACAGACGCGGTTTGCACGTTTGATTTCATGGGGATATTTGTTATTTGATGGTTTGAAGTAATTCGAAAAATATTTCTTCAGTGTTAGAAATGAGGCAAATAATAATAGAGGTGTGAACAGAAATGGAATATTTATGACACACCCTTTTAACCCTAGTTTAAATAGAGATATTGTCTGAGTATCTTATTAAGATTAAGTAAGGTGTTTCTGTAATAATTATATTAAGGTATTTTATTAAACTATCTTTGTGATAATGAAACACAGATTGGGTCGAAAATTTGTTTTTACAATTATACGTGCTCTTTTGGAATGTGTCTGAGGGAAGACTAAAAGTTGTATGGTTCTCCTTTTTAATAAAGGATATTGAAAATTGGAATAATAAAGTACTTGAATATTGCAGAACGAAACCCAGTCATCTCCCGAAGTGAAGACATTTTTGATATCAAAAATATATTCTCCTTTTGAATTAGTGAAACATATTCTAACTCAGAAATAATAGAAAATGGAGATGACATAATTATGCAATGAAGTCTGTAATCAAGAGAAACGTTCGTCATATTGTTGGAGCGCATGTAAGATGAATATCGTGTTGTAGGAACTCCATTATGCTTGAATTATCGATCATCGAAGAGATCGATAGCATCAACTAAGATCGTAAATCGTATGTTTTACTGCAGTACTCAAGGGATAAAAGCTTTCATGTAACTGCTAAATATTTCATAAATATCTCTCAGATGTTTTTGATCGTTCGCAAACCGTATATATATGCAGATCCATCAAGTGTCCCATTTTCGAGGCGAACAAAAATACTTTTTAGCACAACAGCGTTACGGTTTATATTTCAAGTACGATATATAACAAAGTAACAAATTATAATAAATTGTGACTGGGACGAATGATTCCATTTATTTTTGAATTATTTTTTTGCACGGAAGTCAGATAATATTTCACGTAAAAATTCGTATTCATAATAGAATATGAGTCCGAAAATCAAAATAATATACTAATTAACTTATGTATAGATGAGGTTCGAATATTTTTAAAACGCACTTGAATTTTGTATCTTAAAATTAAAATAACTTTGACCTTTTACAGACACGGCTGAGGCAATATTTTATTCGATGGATTTAAATACCTATGTATACAAAAAATGAGATAATCCTGTACAATCCGAATTATTATGGGCTTTTGAACAATTTATGCCATAAGTGGATAAACGAGATATGAGTTGGGATTGTTCTGATATGCAAAATTTTAACTAACGACTGTCATAAAGAGTCAAAAAGTTGGTGGTTATTCAATTGGTCTAGTGGAAATCTTTTAGTGATGTGAAATCACGGTGTAGCTCAATTTTTATTACTTTTTTCGCTTATACGACAATAATTTTCGATTACCGGTATTATATGCAACGATTTCATCAGCCAAAAAGAAAACCTAATGAAGGAAGGGTCAACGCGTGTTAATCGTCAGGGTGGGATTCTATTGTGTGATAACGCCAGACCTCGCGTGACGAAAGTGACAGAACAAAAAATTCTATTCTGTCTTGGATGGACTACGTCATCCTCCATATCCATCAGAACCGACATCGACAGACTTTGGCTAGATATATAAGAAAAATTGTAAATACGTTTAAAATTTCATTTTTAAGAAATAGTATTAAAAAATATGTAGTGAAATAAGAACGTAGTAAATTACAATTGATTTGAGATTATAAAGTCAAACATTGAGGTACTTGTATGTACTATTGTAATTTTTGTCTTGTAATTTTTGGTAATTTTATTTAAGGTACACATCACACATTTAAAATTGATAGAAAATAAATTTTACAGTATCGATTAAACTTTCTATATTGTTTACAATATCACATCATTTTTTCCTAGAATAACCTAATGGTAAAGTTCAAAACTCTACTGTATATCTCGTAATCAAAACTAAACCTGTTGTCTACTACTTTCGCTTACAAGGCCCTCATCCAGTTGAAAATTTCCTCAACTATCCAAACTACATATTAGAAAACTGCAATACCTTTAATTTCTCATTGTTCCTCCTACATTGTCGAGAAATTAAAATTAAATTCTCATTTCATTCCACAACGAGGAGCCTCACGTATGGCTGAACCTGATACTAGAGCGGCAGAATTTCGTCGAACGGTCGATTATGAATTAGTTTCGACGAAATAATCGCCATCGAGCGGAAGGGAGTCTCGCTTTTCCCAACCTGGTGAACGAAACGATTATCGGAACTGTTACATAATCTTGTTTTAGCGTTTTGCCCCGGGAAACAATGCGGTCAGAGGGATGCGTGGGCGGGGAACGGATCCAAGCTGCGGTGTAACGACGAAACTTTTCTCCTTGAATATTCGCGTTTCGGTCCCGTGCTCCGCAAGTTCCTTGACGCCAAATCGGATTTGCCAATGAACAACAGACTTCGATATTCATTAGTAAATTGCGCGGGAGGGGGGCGGGAAGCGGAGTCGGGGCTACCGGCAGCATAGCTAGGCGAGGCAGGGTGCGCTGCCACCGCATTGACGAGAAGTTGTTCATGCTGAAGCAACATATTTTACACCGGCTGCAGCGGCAAGATAGGTAAACGCTGACGGCGAATAAGTTAAAGTGCATCGCATGCGAGCCGTTAATTCATTTCACGAACAATTAAGGCTGGAATCAGGTGATGGGTCAATCCCGAGGTTCAGCTTATCCCGATCTCGTTGCGTCGAAAAATAGTACTGATTTCCAAGCTGAGTTTTTTTCCTTTCGCGCGACTGCATCGAAATTAACCGTCTACTGCTGATGTCGGTTGATTTCTAACAGAATTTTTATTTTGGGAGGATTTGCATGTTAAAATTTTTGCCACAAGTTGGTGCTACATATTTCGAGGAAATGTAGTTTAAGCATGTATCTTGACGATGATATGTTGAGAAAAAAAAATTATGTTCCAATGAGAGGAAGTAGCACAATAATTCAAATTTTGTAGTCCTACAAGTAAACTAAAAATGAATTTCCATAGCAAAAGTGTTTTGAAATGAAACCCCATTTTTTTCAATACATCACAACAACTAAACTCTCCTATTTTCATAGCAATTGGCACGATTTAGAATAAAATGGACTATTCGCTATTTACTGTTTCGCAACGTAACCCCGATACCAGTTCTCTAAAAGTTGTACAATCACGAACAATTAAAGCTGGAATCAGGTGACTGATCAATCCCGAGGTCTGCTTATCCCGACCTCATTGCGTCGAAAAACAGCGCAGATTTGTAGGCTGGCTCCTTTCTACTCTTTAGAAATGAGCTCACCATCGATTATGTTAGTGGACTTTTAAATTACAGTATCTTTCGTCCTTTGAAAATGTTACTGTATTAGATGTTATTGTAGTTTCTTTTACAATAAATTCAAACAAATTTTTAATAAATTCCTATTTTTATCAACAGCCTTTTGCCCATCTACTGTACAAAGTTTCAATACCAGATCGATAAAAATCAACGAGCCGATGAGTGATAAACAAGTATTTAAAATTGCAATACTTAATTTATTAAGGAAACCGATTATTTCATCGCAATAAAGGTATTAGTATTTTATTTCGTTAAAAGATATTCCTTGTTTCAACAGCCTCGCTTTGCGTCGCGTTGCATGGTGCACCTTATGTAATCCTGATTGATAGCTTTCTCACGATTTTGCATACATTTCGAAGCATGTATACTTTGTTCATTTCACGCCTGTCGTCCGATTATGGCTAGTCAGAAACTCTTCAAACGAAACTTCGTAACTTGAATTAGTCACAAAGGAAAATATAAAATATGCATGATATCGATTTGATAAGCCGAAATTAAAATGAAAGAAAATAAACGAGTCTTGGTAATTAGTTTGTAAACTCTGCAAAATGAGAAATTACTTTTGCAACTTCGGACAAATTGTACAGCCGCGAGAGAGGCACATTGTAACTATGTTTTTAAATTGCAGCTTTATAATAATAAATCATTCTACGTCAGTATATCAAATGTTCATCATTAATTAATGAGTGTTTGTGAAAGTTGGTCACTGACAAATGTAGAGAGTCATTCGACAGCGTGAATTAAAGTAAATATCAAATTATGTGAAACTATGTTCGTTTCTTGGTACAGTACTACTGCGATACTATAAATAAATAAATAAATAAATCCAATAAATTATATTTCGTTAGTAAAATTACAATAAAAGTTATGCTTAGGTTTCAGCAAATTTGATAAAAATTATAGAAAAATTATAATAATTTTGGGAATTTCTTTAATCACTGTTACAAAATTGATGGTGACAGCATGGTACTCGTACAAATAATCTGAAGTTCTGAGAAGACTTATAATTCCTCTTCTGTTAACCCCTCAGTAGTTACAAGAATATTAATAATTAATGCTTAAAATTTTCGCTATGTCATTCACTTTTTTTTTTTAGTTAGTCACTATACGTTCCAACATAGAAGTAAGGCTACATACGGTGTTGACACTGATCAGAGCGATACGTTTCTGGTTACGTCTGTTTGAAATTGGTGATTGACAGTAGTCAGCTACTGTTATCGATTGATCCTTATCTGTGAGAGCCTATCCATCACTTTCATTCATATCGAAGCATAATATTTACCAGATATACGCAAAAACATGAGCGGAAGTCTACTGTCATTGACTAATTGTGTCAATGAGTACACGTGACCAGTAGAGATCAATTGTGGTTCAAACTCTGCGCATACAAAAATTCGAGATTGCATAGTATCTGCATGTCCTGAATCATTTAAATCGTACTCATTTTAGAGTCGAGAGGCAGAAGTCTAGCCTAATCAATTGAGAGACTAATGAGGCACACATTGCTGGGCAAAATTAAAAAAACGGTTAACAAAAACATCCTGTATACTAGAATAACAAAGTTCACTATGTTAAAATTGGTACTGATAGGGATTGACTATCACGTGACCACCAGTGATTAGTAGTGTTCCAAGCTATAGTAATAGATTTGTATATCCTCAATCCTTTAAATAATACCTGTAGCCTAAGCTAAGCAAGACACAAATCAGTAATTTCTGTACGAAATGGATGCTCGAGAATCAGAAGAACCCTAAGAATAACAAAGTTTGAAGTGTTGGTTCCGTATTAGGTGTCACTATCTCTTCACCGCCAGTGGTTAGTAGTATTTCATGCTGTGCGTTCAGTAACCAGTTGAACAATTTGAATTTGCATAACATCTACATGCCCTGAATCCCCTAAATGCTAACTGCATTTTCGAAACAATAGAGTCTAGTCTGACCAACTAATCCTCAGGCGACTGGAACATACCTCAACAAAATGGATGCACGACAAGCAGAAATATTCAGCAGTTCACGATGCCAGCGTTCGCGATGGTGAGCTATATTCAATTTGGCTGGACGTAGTAGCCTACATTAGAAAATTTAGGCTGCGAAGGGTCGAGTCTCGATTAGGTATGAGTATTTAGAAGACTGCAAGGGATTAAGAATATTAAAGCCTCTGCACAGTAAATTGTTAATAAAATCTACATAAAATCTTGATATTCTGAAAATGCTAACCATGTTAGGGGCAACAGACCAGCACTACGACTTCGCCAATCCACAGATGGCTATTCCAGAGACAAAATGGATGCAGAGGACAAGCAAGAAGAATCCCGTGGACCATGATGACACAGTTCACAGTGTCGTAAAAAATTTACTCGTCACGGATAGGAGCACGGGGACGCGATGAAACGTCGGACGGCCAACGTCAACAACGATAACGACGTATTCAAATTTAAGCCATACACCTGGAACGGTCGGGAATTGTCACGAGATTAAATCCCCTACGACTGTCGTAATCAGATTCAGGTAATAAACTCTCTATCTATAAACTCCGTTCCGGGGGTCTTCTCGTCGTTGGCCTTCCGCTGGTTGGTTCCCCGTCCTATCCCCAACAACGTTTCACCTTTTCCACCCCTCGCGCAGACAATTTTGTTGTTCGCGAGTTCGCGCTCCCTGTCGTATACTTTTCCTTGCCCAGAACAATTACGGCGCATTTTAATTAAAAATTCTATTAATCCGCTGCTGGCTCGCACAAATGGTCCCCGCGGAACGAGTACCGCCGCTTCAACGTATTAAACGATAGTTGTAAGGCCGCGATACCATTCCCGCATAATTTCAACGAGAGATACTTATTATCTGTTAGATCAACGGTCGGCAGACAATTTTTAAGAAACATGACGCAGCAGAAATTTTTGATTGCTCAGATTGAGATGTCTAAAGTGTGACATTTTGCTAAAGATTTATTTTACATATTTATTTTCTATTAACTTTTGTAACTTTTTTGACAGTACACCTCGTTGGTTTGCATATGGCTCGTTCTTGTGCGCAATATATGTACACTGTATCGATGTGCACAATAGGAACATTTGATAATAGTGGTAACATTAATTTTATGAAGTTCTAGTTAGTATCCAAGCAATCTCCATGATAGACTCGGAACATTCTTCGGTAGTAATCAGATGCATTCTATCAATGCGATTATGCAGGGTCAGGAATGCAATTAAATCGAGCAATGCTCATCATACATCCTTTAATTTTAGTTTCATAATATCTGTTCTGACCCATAGTTCATAATCAAACTTTGATTAGGCTGCTGCAATTCTCGATTAACAATAGTGTCTCTATGCCATAAATTGGATGAACTCATAGAGATAAAATTCTCATTGCGTCTAACATAATAGTGTGTCTCTATGTTTCAATAATTATCTGCAATATTTAAACTTACATATCCTATTCTCAGCTTCATATAACATGAAAGAAATACCGAGTAATATCTACTAGTAATTCGCATTCTTCAATCTAATATTAAAATGGTTCTTATAAAAATATTCTTCAGCATTAAGTGATGAAATTTAATATCAGAAATCGTAATTTACATTTTATATTATACATTTCGACTTGATGAATACGAAGACACTATTACATACTTTATGCTTTAAGTCTACCAATTCAATTAGCAAATTGATTCGACTTTTTTCAATACAATAGAGGACGAAAGCAATTAAAATTTCAATTCTCGTGACAAAGTGTAACCCTATTCGTGGATCGTTCAATCAAGTCGCGACTATTGGTTCCAAGTAGAGAATATTCGAGAGCATCGTGACTCGTATTACGCATTCAGACGGTACACTTTTCTATCATATTTTGTATAACCAATATGTAAATATGCATAAATTACCATAAGTGGATACCTCAGCCGTACAAACGAATGTAAATTTCTCATATCCGCATGCGAGCCGAGCGTCTCTGTGCTGCAATAAAATCGATTTTTCGAATAAGGGTCAATTTTTTTTCTCGATCGCGAATTATAGATGATATTAAGAGCAGCAACGTGCCCCGCTCTAAATACTGTAATATTCGTGCGCGGAGCACTCACAGCGACGAAGCAGCGTATGAATAATAATTAATCGGTACTAGTCGAGAACTACACGAAAATTTAATGCATCTGATTATCGCGCGGACCGTCAAGGTTTGTCCCGGCAAAAATATATGTATATCTCCGTGATCCCCTAACGAGGGAACTTCTGCAATCTGGAAATTTCAATTTCTACTTTTTCAATTCGCGGAAAATATTTATCTGCAATTCGCGTAAAACTTTCTTTCAATATTTTAGTATCAACATTATTATTTCAACAGAAACCCATGGTTACAGTAAGACTTGAATTTAAAATAATTAAATAATATATCCAATAATAATATAGACATAATTATGTTTACTATAACCTAGTTCCTTAATGAAATTTGTAACGAAGGCAAAGTGCAGAATTATTTATTTAGTTACGCGTACAAGCATGACAGATCATAATAACTCAACTTATAGTTACCGAAGTATATAAGAGATCCTTGGCATTCTTTGGGAATTCGTTTCACCCCGACGCCGACGACGTGGAAACGGGTCAAATATGAAAATCGCCGGATACTCGTATCGAACTTCCCCAACGAAGTAGGAAAGTTTTTCGAAAATTAGGATGTTCCGATTACGAGAGTTCCCTATGCAAATGGTCGTGCCGCGTCGTCACTTGTTCCAGATTTGTAAAACGGAACATCCTGGCGAGACACTTAGCAAGGATAACGGTGCCACAGGATCCGAGGTAGGGAACGACGTAAAGTTTCAGCTTAAAACACAATTTAGCAACAGCGTGTCTTCTATATCCGCCGCGGAACAGGTAAGATAGCCCCGTTGCGAACAAGTGGGACGAGGTAACTCGTTCGAAGGAAAATCGTTCTTACGCTCGAGCTTTTTCTCGAGGAGATTCACTCTTTCGAGGTAGTTCGCCTGCTCTTTCCATAGCAGCTCGTTAATATTTATATTCTGCGTCATCTACTGAGCCGCATTTAACCTCAGAATACAAAACGTTCCTGCAATCCCCGTGGCTGCTTTGAAGCTGATCTAAATACGAATTCCATTCTGCTTTCTTAAACTGTAATATTTAGTAACGTCTCTGAAAACTGATACCAACTGGCGTTCATTACGCGACTGAGTGCGTTCCTTTTATTAATCCGACTATATAAATTTCCACATATTTTTTTACATGTATGTGACGGTAAGTACTACTATATCAAAAGGTCTCTGTGTATATAAGGTTTTTATAAATGTTTATTTACTTCCAAGTTTTTCATCTCATAATAAAATTAATTAAAATTTTATGCTGCTCAATATCATACATTATCGTCTTCATTAAAAAGAACCCAAATCAGAGTCAGAATGATGAAATACAATATTATCATTTAAATTATTCTTCTGTTGACCATTATCTTTTACCTATTAGTACAAAGCATTATGTTTGAACTCATGAAAGAAATAATAAGGATGTTGTGCTCCATTAAATATGAAATCCTTCCTTAGTGAACAGGAAACCGGTTCTTTTATGAAAGTTTAATGATTTTCATTTGAACGCTCTTCGTCCAATTTTTGTTCCATTTTGGTATGTTTCCTTAGAACCTGAGAATAAAACATTTTCTAAATGAGTGTTGTCGATTGGTTTGCTAATGAAAGAAAATTGTTTAGAATTGGTTCACGTCGATTTGAAAAACTTCGCTTGATGTCTGTAACGTATATCCATTATGGTTTCAGTTTACCAATTATGAAACTAGAACCTAAAATATGAAATATCGTACCACTGCAACGTGTGCAAACCTCTCGCTGAGAATTATTTTTCTGAGAAATTATGTTGCTGAGAAAAATTTCATCCTCATAGCAATCGTGAGAATATTATGTTGCAGGCGGAAATTGAACACTACCTAAACATGTGAACTTAAAACGTTAGGTACAATGTTCTCAGTTCCTAAAATATTAATCCTAACCACTTCTCTTGTTAGTCCTTTACTTAATTTTCTTATTTCACTTAAATAAAACTATTCACTTAAAATACCTGCTCCAAATTCCATATTTTTAATTATATTTTACTTTTTGTTATATTAGCCACTGTATAGGGTAAATCGCTTTATATAGACTCAGTGAATTCATCTTTTTGTATACGATGAAACAACTAAATCGTACGTAAAGCGTTGAAAAACGAATTGAAATCCGTGGTAGAAAAAACTATTCCCAACCATTTTTATAAAGTCGAATGCTCGGTGGAAAATGGAAATATTCACCTCGTAATGAGATTTCATAAAATCAATAATCGTGGCGTTAACTGAAGCAGCCATTGTGTTGCACGCGTAACGTTATTACGTTTTGTATGTTTGGCAGAATTTGATCCAATTGAACGATATTCAAAAGCGATCGCTTTTGAAGGCGAGTGTTTTTCGGAACAGTGGCTGCGTAAAAGGTTGATCTATATCTAATACGCAGGATGCGATATTCAACGAACTATGCGGAGAACTGCAACGTGCGACGTACCGGAAGTACCTCCGTTTGATGTACAAACACACAACATTCGTTAAAGATAAATGAATGAATAGTTCAACTTTCTGAAAAAGTTATATTTCAAAGAGACGTCACTGTCAGTTGATCTCGATCCTTCATAAAATGTTTTTTTCCCTTCAAACAATGTTGTTTGCAAAGCTCTGTAAGGAAAATATGGACCGTACATGTACACCGTGAAAGCAATACTCCACCAAGGAGTATTTTATTCATAACTTCTGAATTGACTTGAAGATAAATTATGATAACTTCTACTTTTCTACATAAGAAATATGAATTTATTTTTTATGTTTCTTCATACAGACGACGAAAGCCAATATATTGGTTTCTCTCTAATGAATATTCCGTTAAATTCCGAAGTTTCCATTTTAATCAAAAATTAAATTCACTCTTCGATGATGAGGTTTGACTTTAAAATTCCGAGAATAAAAAGATACAAAAATTAATCACACAAGATGCGACATCGGATTTTATAAAACTTTACTTTTATGAAGTAGATCGAAAGGAAGATAAAAATTCTTCCTTCAATATTTACATCAATTTATGTTGCATAACTTTTTCTATACGTTTATCTTTTTTTAATGAACTCACTGAAGTATTCGGATTATTCATCTTATAAAATAATGATTAAATGGCGCACAATTGAATATCGTTTACTTGTTAGTTTATAAAATTAACAATACCATAATCATATTGCTTTATGTATCGTTAATAAAATTGTTAGATTTATGAATTAGATTTTTCAACGCATTGGAAATGACTCTCGAACGCCATTAGAATATTACAAATTATCTGTTAATCTAAATAATTCAACGATTTGTCTCGTCTTGTGGAATCTATTTAGGTATCAATTTAATATTTAGAAATTCAATCTGCTGATAATTTCTGTTATCTATGGGGATTAAAAAGTCTAATTAATAAGTAAATATAAGTAAGTAATAAGAAATATTTCTTTTGAGACATAAATTATGACTGGACTAAATTATATTAAATAAGGAAATCTTCAAATTCTCGTCGGTAGTATTTATAAATGCAATCTTCCTTTGAAATGATAATAAAGTATGTATAATGGAAATAAGTATTTTTTTCCCGCCTATGCAGGAAGGCTAAATATTTTCTGTGAAAGTAGGCAGAACTTAAAACATTTTGAAGATAAGTACATGGTAGCAACTCTAAGTAGCACTCGATTCCAAGTGAATGATACCCATGCATTATTCTAGTTGAAGCACCTTAGTTAGAAGACTTAGAATAGGTGTAATATTTGAAATACGATACCATCAAATCTCAGTGAGGCTAGAATTGAAAAACTTGTAAAATAGTACAACGGTGAACATTACACCAATTACCCATTTCTGTTCAGGCGTGAGATCCAATCAGTGTTAAATTTAAGAAATGAGCGAGTTGAAATGACCCACACGTGATTTGCAATACATGTTGAATATGTAAACTAAATTAGATTTATTTAATATTTATTAAGTAAGAATAGATAAACTGTTTCTTCGGTAGTTCGTCAAACTTAAGTCTTGAAATATGATCTTCCTAAAAATAAATACGAATTAGGAATCATTTATTAGACTTCTTAGATCATATGAATAGTATAAATTATCAGTAAACAATAATATTATATGTAAGTGTTTCAATCACAGTTTGGAGTCTTTTTAGTGAAGATATTAATCTAAAATACAACAAAATGGTCATAGTTTCACCACACCAGGGCTGATTCACGCTACGCCTATTTTCCAACGTATACAACATTCTTAAAAAGTGCCAGAGTTGCCTGGTAAAATACGAGACCCCAGAATTCGAGTTTCAGGGGACTGAAGCGGTACTTCGCGTCCAGTTGCCTTATAATTACAAGCTGCGTAAGCGCGGGCGAACAACATTGACAATTACACACTCCTCGAGGGGTGGAAAATTCGAAAGGCCGAAAATCGATTTGACGAGTCAGCCAGCCGAGGCCTGGATACCGGTAATTTGTGACACGCGATCTCACGGCAAATGAAAACTTGATGCCGTCACGTGGATCGGCTTGGCGCCATGCAGGCGTTCCTGTTATTTTATCGAGCTATGCCTGGCCTCTTCCCATACGATGGCCAGACGTTCCCTGTCCTCCCCCTCCCCTCTGTTCCCCCTGTGGAAATAGGATTTGCGAATGTCCGTTTCATTTTTAAATGGCATCGATCCGGCTCGAATTTCCTTTACGCGTCCAAGGAACAATGACGTTCGATCGGCTCCAGAGCTAGTAATTACCCGGAGTCAATCTTCGCCAGCGCGTTCCAAATTATCGGAGCTAGAAAGGTAATGGCAGGTGGAGTCGTCGCAATGAAACGGTGCTCCTAGTATTATCGAGGATATGACAGACCGACCACTGTTGTAGTCTCTAATAAACGAATTCAGCTTATACATACTGCAGTCAATGGCACGTATTCGGATATCGAGGTTTACATCGAGTGATGCCATAAATACTTGTCAAGGTGGGTCGTGACTCTGCATGCTGGAAAAATGGGTCATATGCGTCCTAATTTCCGACAGGGAATTCTACAAAAATTAATGAAAAGTTTGAGAAGCATTCGAGGAAATATTAGGTCATTTGTTATTTAATTTTGGAGTGACAAACGTGTTCCATTCGTTCATTATGAATGAAACCAGTCCTAATGGGACACCTGGCAGTTTCAATTAATCATAGAATGCATTAGTAAAAATACTCGCAGTTCCTTCGAGCGCATCTTATCTGTGACATACACTTCTGAAGTAAGGTATGTTGAGCCATATGGTACCATGCCATACGTCTAAGACTCTGGGAGAGTTACATTGGCTCGACGCAAGGTTAGCCAGATTTCACGGGTGACAAACGCACTGTCACTCAACGAAACTGTTAACTGTGGAATTAACTACACTTGCATGGCAACTGTTCACGATCAGCTGGGTCATACCCAAATTTTTCGACGGGGCTGTTTCTTTTGTTACTCGGGGCACGTGGACGAAATGCAAAGAAATTTAAAGGAAATTGTTTCGGTCTACTCGTACCGGGAGAACTTTGTTGACCTAGAACCTAGCCGTACACGAAGGATTTAGGGCCGTGTGAAGTTTTTGCCCAGTTTTTACACAGCTTACGAATGAAAATTGCACGCCGTCGGAATGCAAAGTATAGCAACGAACGCCTGGAAAAATTCGGTTGGACTCAGACTTCCGAGTGTTATTCGTTTAGAAACAGTTCTCTTGTATTGATTAACGTGTACGTAGAGATATACTTCGGAGGAAAATCGATTATTTTGGGGTATAAGTGAGAAAACTCGTCTGCGATTGTTTTCTTTGTTTTCCGCGTCCTTTCATCGTAGATTCCACACATATGGAAACAGTTTCAATCACTGCAATTCCATTAACAAGCGAATCTTTTAAAAGAAAACTGATTCTGGTTCACTTCTGAAATATTTTTCTATCACAATTTTTCCAGTAATTCCTTGTTGGCTTGCGTAAAGAATACTTTTCTTCGTATACTTGTAATATAATATTTATAACGGGTATCGATTCCATTCAATTATTTGAAATTTATTATCGTATTTCCACCAAATCTGGTTTTATAAAATATGAGGTGTGTGACATAAATATTCTGTTTAATTGGAAGATTCATATTTATGCTGGGGAATACTTCTTTTCCATTTAAAATTAAATTAAATCAAAGCATCAATACTAAAATATCGCGATAAAATAGAGTTTTAAAATAAAATAAATCCCTTACATAAAGTCTCGTTAAAATCTGACAATAAATTAAGGGCTCAGACAGTTACAGAAAGGTACATAATTTTTCATTAAAATAGTCAACCTATGTCAGGCAGCAGAACATAATTTACCCCCAGTGGGGGTCCACTAGATCTTACACGCTTACTGCATGGAACCATAAAGATTGACTCTGAGTTATATCCTCGATGCGAAAGAAATTCGTCTTTTCGCCCATAAAATGTGTTTTCGTGACAGTGGAGGATGCTATTAATCATCAGTTCACGCGATGTTGGAATCCTGACAAGAAACTCGTAGACTGTCGACGCATTAACAATACGATATACTCCAACCGTAGTTTCTGAATACTACACGATTCGCAACGTGTGCTCCACGACTGGCAGTCGAGAAATGAAGTCGCGTGTGGTGACATAAACGAAGCATTCGCAGAATATGGAGTGAATCTCTGTTTAGATACAATTGTTAGATAGTCCATATGTCACTTGATATCTAGTAGGGGCAAGATTACTCGGTATAGTGTTAATTTTGTCCTGGATCCGCTTGGAAAGTCGTACGTGAGCCAAACACGCAGATAGAAATTATATCAATGTGCTAAAATTCAAAATCAGGGGTGTATGAAATTTTAGATAATGCCTATACGTATTGTACATTCATGAATGTAAATTTATTCAAGAAAGCATGCATAAAACATGTACAGCCAATTCATACGAATTCGATATCGTATGCATTATACAAACAAAACATAAGGGCGAATGTAGATATTATTTACTGCAAGGTGCAAAATTTATGTACATTCTACATATGTCGTAAACTGCATACAGTCTGCAATTATGTATACAAATGCGTATTTCTTATGCAAATATGATAAATATATGGACTTACAAGCAGATATACAAAATATCATCGTCGTCGTCATCGATGTAAAAGTGACTTGTTTAAAAAAATTCTGATTACTCGACACAAATGCCATCCAAAAGTAGTCTCAGCAGCTCCCCATGTGTTTAAGACGTGATCAGAACGAAATTGTCCTTACCAAAACTAAATAAACTTTTTCCAAAAATTCTCATTACAGAATCTAAATTTCATCCAGAGACTTTGTCAGAATCTCCTTAATACTGAAAACATTAATAACAACCAAATTGCTGCTTCTCCATGCTAGGAAATCTACAATCTACAATGGACCAGATTAGAACGCTTCAACGGTGTCATTCAAAAAAGGAAGCTAACTGGCAGTCTTTGGGTTGTACTGCAGGAGGATACGCACGGTCACGTGGCGCTCGAATACGAGTGAACGCGTATTGCGGCCGACATTCGCGCGGTGTCGCACAAAGGATCCCATTAGGCGGCACGAGCACGCAGCCTCAGCCCTTTGAACGCACACGAATTGGTGACAAGTCGCCATATATGTGTCGGCTCCTGGCCACTGGACTTCTCAAGAACATCAAGGTGTTCGTCGACGCCTGTTACTCGACTCTCGTCACTCCAAGGAAAAATGAATGGCTCCTGACACGGGGAAATGGCTTTTTGATCGTGGCCAGGCGATACAAAAAGAAAACTCAGCTCCCCCCCAAGAACAAACGTCTGGAGAAGCTAATGGCTAACGAATCTAATTAGGGGACAAGCTCCTAGAACACACGTGGAATTGTTTTTGCTCTTCTGTCCACTTTCCTCTTGTCCCTCGGCAATTAAGCACGCTAGATTTCCCGTGAAAATCACTGGTTCGCTCCTATCGATTGCTGCAGTTTTACTTAAATTTAGTTTAGGTACGTTTTTTGTTCGTTTGCAATGAATCTTTATTTTCGATAATTTATCATATAGGACAGTAGTTATTTTAAAATTAAGTAACATGTACATGATGCTATTGGTCCAAAAGAACATATTTTTAATAGATTCTCAATAACCTTCTGTAGTTCATTAAAATTTATTACATTTTATTAAAAAACAGTCTACAATTCAGAAGAGTTCCTATAATAGCATAAATGAAATATTAACCGACCGGCCTGTTAGTTTGATTCAACGTTAAACGTACCAAATTTCAAAATTTGACGTCAAATACTTCGGCTTAAAAGAAAAGTTGTGCAAATTGCTTGGAAACCGATCAATATAAAAAGAGCATCCTGAAGAAAAAAATTGACTAAAGCACGAGATCATCGCCCAGAGGCCTCTCAACGTTCGGATGTCGGTTCCTATTAGAGATCATTAAAATTTTCGAACCCCGACTGTCCAATTAATACCCAGAATTAATCACCAGTCTCGTCAAAGTTTTGATGACGTCGTCTGGTTTCCGTTGGAACATCAACGATGCTGCGTCTCGAGTCAGAGAACAACGGAGGCCCCGACGAATCCACGTGTTCCGCGATGCAGTCGTAAATTTATGATAGTCTGTTTGTGAATAGAGGAAATTAGACGGTCAGAGGACGATCTAGACACTGAGTGAGGGAGGCGGCGGGGGTGTTCTAGCCAGCGTGGAAATCTCGCCTCGAGAAAAAGCGGACGGTCGGTGACAGTGGAAAATGGGATTTCGATCGTTCAGACGGAACAGTATGGTGAAGAACGAGCAGCAGCGGCCAGCTGCGCTGGATCGTAAAGTAGAGTGGACCAATTGGAACGAAAGAAGAACAAAGACGTCTCTGTATTATTAAGCCAGGATATTAAACGTCCGGAACGTTGGAACCTGACTGTTAGCGAAACCATCATTAAGGAGATACTCTTTTTTTATGCCAGTTTCGAGGCAATATTCATGGTTTTTTTGTGAACGCGGTATTGACATAACCTTGTGAAATTTGGTACGTCTATTCGTGCATATATTTGCAAGATTCTCCCAAATTTTCAGTTGTCCTGCTCGATTTGTTTACATGTGGCGTACAATATACTATGTCACCTCAAACGGAACGGGGTAAATACCAAATAACGCACTAAGACTCAAGAAAATTTCTACGAAATGAACATTTTGTCTCCAGTAGTATTTAATTTCGTAACCTTTCCAAATTCACGAATTCCGTGCAAATTTATTTTCATTATCGCCTCAATTTAGAAATGAATGTGTTTATTTCGTTAATGAAAAGGCCTGTCACCCATCTTTAGGTGACGTGGAAACCAACGTGTTAAAGTTTCGTGTCCAATTTGCCTGAAATATTTTACAGACTTTAAGCGACAAGAATACTCTATTTTTTAGCCCAGAAAAGAAAAAGTATCCTCCTTAACGTTCCTTTCTTTTTCTGTTTTTCCTTATCTTTTTCTCCCCGCAAAGACATCACCATTTGCTCCTCCCATAGTTCTCGAATGGGTTCGCAGAACGGATCCTTAGATTTTACAGCTGCCGAAGTGGATGCCGAGGTAACCAGTGTCCGCATTGATGGATTCCCGTCCGAAATTCCAATCTTCGCGATTCCAGTGACGATCCTGGCACCGCGGTGACACCGAACGAGGGGTTTACGATTTTCTTCCTTCTCTGTAAACGCATGCCACGGACCGAAATAACTTCTGTAAACGCGCGATTACGTTCACGACACGACCGTACGCTAAAGTCGCGTCACAGCAGCCAACCGTTCCTATAAAAAGTAACGGCTACTCGAATGCCAGGTCCGCATGTTCCGTGCTTATTACTTTCCAACCGAGGAAGAGAGGGTGGGCGGGGGTGAAATCTCGACACATAAACTTGCAGGTTCCCCGCTAACGATCGCGGTCTTGGAACGGTTTCCAGAAGCGTACGCGCTCGTACTTCGCGATTCCTGAACGACCACGGCTCCAGGAAGAGAAAAGGAAGACGTACGTAGTACGGTCCACCTAACTTTCAAAGCAAAGATATTTTTGCAAATTACGAGCGTGGCAGGAAATGGTTTTCCTCGGGGGGAGGGGACGAAGAGATTCCTTTAATATCCGATGGGGCTGCTCCGGAATGTGTCTTTCGAATATTGTTGGAGGTAACTTGAGAAAGATGGGGGACATTATTTCTCATTTCTTCGCCGCTGGACGAAAATGGCGTTCCTTCTACTTAATTTCATTTCAACGTAGTAACTTCGATTTTTCGCGATTCCCCGCGAATATAACTTTTGAGAATTTGTAACGTCGATGTGGCGCTATTTTAAACAGGTCCACTCACACATTCATTACTGCGATGCTGTTTAATTAGGCAGCTGAATAGAATTCCTGACGATTTATCAGATCTTCATTAGCCCAAATAAACACGGCTAGGAAGTTATTCGACATTGTTACGTTACAAATGATATGTCATGTTATTATTTGTAACTAAAATGTGCTTGACATATCTGTTACGTTTCTGTATTCTGTATATTAGATTGATTCGTAAATAATTTTCGTTTTTTAACTGAAAATTTCCAAATATGTTATACCATAATAAATCTTAACGAATTATATAATCACTTGTTCTCATTTAGCAAATAAATTAGGAAGTTTTGCAGAGGGCTTTTTTAAAAGCATGATTATTTATTACTTGCAGTGGAAGTTATTTATGAACCAACCCAATGGACAATATATCTTTACTTTTGACCTCCTTCTTCGCGGTGAATAAACCATATCAAATCATGAATATCGTAGATACTTGTCTTTCGTATCGTGATTTTTACATATAATTTTTTTAGAATTTTGTAAAAAACTGATAACGTACTAATTTTGTCAGTATATGCATGAGATTTCTATATCGCATATATGATATAAATATGTTACGAATTGAATTCGATAGCAGCTGCAGACAGCAGTGATATAAATAGCGTGCACAGCATAAAATATAACGAATATGAATAATTCATTGCTTGAATTATGTAACACCCGATGATATAAAAATTCAATGCTTCAATTATAAAGAGTGACAATATTTAAGTAATAATAGAAACCTATTACAATACAAATTATTTTTACCTATTTATATAATACCTATTTGCGTACATTTAAAGATGGTAGTGTGTGGAGGAGAAATCTTCAATGACCATCAAGAATAAATTCATTTTCATGAAATAATCTAATTTTCTACCGTTCATCAGACCTTGATCACCTTAATACGTGTTTAATAGTACAGCACTAATAAAAGAGCCTACACTTCAAAATGATGGTGGGGGAACCGCCTCAATAGTATTCAGCGATCAATTCATTTGCTGCCTCCTATACTGAATTCACAAAGGATTAAATGAACCAGGCTAAGTAGTATTGGATGTCCGAGTACGGAGATCGACGAACGGAGATTCTCAGTGGACGATGATTTATTCAAATTCCAATTGGTGGGTACTACTAAACAAGTGGGTATTACTGAACCATATTTTTCAAGGAAGAAAGAACTGAGTAGTATACAATATAACGTTCATCAGCTTTCATCAAGATCATACCGCAAACCTCCCTAATGGTCATTTCAGGTGTAAACATTTTATAAGTTTGTTTATAGTTCCAACTTTTATTCGTGTTATTACTAAACCCTTCTTCTGTGTTCTTTAGGTTGGAAGAACTAAATTTAATCTATTATTTCGACTGAATTCTTCGTTAAAAAAATGAACATTTTTCTCGAATTTAAGAACAGTCGATGTATTGATATAATTTATTCTCAAGATTGAAGATAAATCCGATAATGCTGTCCTCACGATCCACAAACAATTCGTATATTGCTCAACATCTACATATAAACAAATTCCATAATGATTTCTGAAAAGGAGCTACGAATTGAAGATGTTAAATAAAATATATTCCTGGACAAACGATTCGAGATTTAATTAAAAGCTGAGGTAACGTTCATGCATTTTTGAGGACAGGCTCCTTTCGGTGATTATATTCGAACAATGTGCCAAAAGTCAATCACAACTTAGAGCTGGTTAGGGACGAAAACCTGGATCAAGGAAAGCTAGGGGGATGAAAGTTAAGTGAACCACCCTGGGTGAAAAAAAAACACGTAAAAAGTTCGCGTAACTTACCCTCCGTAATGATCAAGTAATACGGAGAAAAGATTCGAGCAAAGTCGAGTATTATTCAGACAAATTCCTCTCAGTGTATTCAACCGAGCAATTCTTTACCCAACGCGTTTAAGGGTGCAAATCTATGCGGATAGCTATAGAAGGTGTCCGATAAATATAACGGTACAAGCCATGCAGTAGGGTATCTCGAAGAAGCAAGACAAATGAAGAATCAAGAAAGGCAAGTGAAACGTGTAATGCAGTTTTTAACGTCTGAACATTTTACACTAATGAAAATTACCTTAGTGTTTGTAAATACCATGAGTCAAAATATCTTTAAAGCAGCGTCTGACTTACAAATTTCATTTGAAAATTATTTATTCAATTTTTAAGACTATTGGTATGTCAATTTATTAAACGTATTATATATAAAAATGTTACTAGCTGAAGAAGTTATTTATGATTAAGAATCATTATTTATTGATTAAGTATTATTGAGAATTGATTAAACAACGAGTCCATATCAACAAGAACAAAAAGCAAATAAATGAAATTAACAATTTACACGGCCAAAGAGAGCCTGTGAAGATTACCATTTCATTTTTATTTTTATACTGCCGCATTTGTCGAGATTGTTGTTTCATTTGTTAATAAAATACATGAATATGCATGATACTCTTCATCATCAGTATTCAGTGTAGAGTTTAATTGTACGAAGCGGAATGTGCAACATTTTTCTATAGCTTCATTTCGCTTGAAAATTATAACTTTTTATGATGAAATTGGATGAAAGTTCCTTTTGTCTCTTTTTCAGGCCAACTCTGCATGTATATTATTTTAATATTTCAATTTCAATTCCGCTGTTTCTATAAATGACAGCTTCAAAATAATATCCTTCTAGGATATTTACTGTTTATTCGTCGCTTCGTATTGGTGTTGATTTATTATTCATACTTTACAGTGTAAATATATATACGTATAGAACTGTAAAGTTAGATAAAATCTAGCTTTGTTTTTTCTACGAATTTTTAATATTTTTGGTATATTTAACGATACCAAAGCTCCAAAAATCCATTTTCAGAAGTTTGATTTTTATTTGTCTATACATATCAATATTTGTTCCGCCATAACACGATGACAAACGTTTGCATAGGTAGGCATTTGTTTAAGCCAGAAAAATGCTTACTTTACATCGAGCTCTTCGTATTGTTTAACAAAATTTGTTTAACGAGACCACGAAAATAAAAACGAATGTATATAATATATTTAGACTATATATGTATGTGAAACATTTACGTAACATTCTTGAATGTAGAGTACTTTCAATTCCAACGGGTTTTTTCAAACCGACAACCCCGCGAACGAGGCCACGGGCAAAAAGTAGTATAAAATACATTTCCTCGGATTAATCCCGGTATAAATTGCAAGTAAGTAAAACAATTTAAATTGCCAATTACGACCGTCCACGCAGAAATCCTAACAAAGCAGTAGCGAATCTTCGTAAAAACAAAAGGGCATTAAATAATGTCAGTCGGGATTTTTGCTCTAATTAATAATCGACGAGAAAAGCGTTGAAAATACAAGAAATTATTGCCAGGGGTTTTCAAAAAGTAGCGAAAGACGATTTAATCGAGGATGCAAGAACCGACCGAGCAATTTGCCGCATGAAAAATGACTAAAATATGGTGATCGTTACCGCGGGTGATTTAGCATTCATGGGACACAAATTACAAAGCAGTATAGTTGCCATGATTCCGTGCCGCATTATTATTCTCTATAGGCAGAACGAAATGTCGTGACGGGTTCGACACGTGGATGTACAGACCGTTCCTGAAATATCGTCGCTGCTCTCACAATTACGATCCCTGCCTCGATGGGGCCATAAATTCATGAAAAATCATAAACCGTTTCGAAACAGTTTTATAACTGTGAGCAATTAACGGAATTGCTGTATGATTGAAAACCTTGCCAAAAATGTGCAAAGATAAATATCACATTTGTTGACACATTCTCTGACAATTGCTGTTTCGAATACGACACAATTCTGCGTGGTGATTTGATTTATCGTATAAGAAGATAAAGGATTTTGTACAAACAATATATATTACCTTTCTTTTTTGTTGCATAATGAATAATTTCTTGTTTTAATATTTTGTAAAAATTAGTAGTTTACTTTACATTTAGGTTGTTAAGGATCAAATCCCTTAGTATGATTAGGAATGACGCTGTTAATACCTATACAAATTAAACCACAATGGTCCCTGTTCAACATAGTTTTCACTAAAAATTATTACTATTATGTAATTTTCATTTAATAATTCACAATTGGAGTAGATTAAAAATATAACTTATAGGGAATCTATTTTTAAAATTTCAACTCCCTAATAATTCAATTGTTGAACAAGCTGAACTGCATTGTATAAATTCCTACCTTTCATTTTAAGTTTCTCACTCGACAACTATTTCTGCGTTGATCATCCAGTACAGCAAAAAGTAGAAATCATATCGCTAAAAGAAACCCAGTCCCAACTCTCAGCGACCGTCTGTCGAACTTCCGTTCGACCAGTTCGGTAGAATTTGTCCGTCCACTTGAAAAACTCCCTGTAGGGAAAAGCAAAACTTAGAGGTGGTTAGTAAGTAGAAAGGAAGGAACCAATGGAACGGGCCGAGCTAATTAATTGGGCTTAAATAACTGACTATAAAATAGTTGGCGTGTCGAGTTCCCGCGCACGCGGCTTCCCATGAATCGAGAACAAGTCAGCCCCGGTGCCGGTTAAGAGTTTAGCTGAGTCGAGAAAAGGGGCAGAGGGTGGCTAAGGAGTAGAGGTACCTTTAATGAGGTTGATAATGGGGTGGTTATATAGTCCTCGCTACCGACCCGATAGCCTCCCTACCTCCCTTGCCCCTTCTCGCGGTTCACTCGCCGTTTTCTGCACTGCTCATTGATTTCACAGCGGGGTTAATCGGGTTGCGCGAAATTTGGTATTTTAGTTGGCTCTCCCGTCTTACTTGAATTTAAACACTTGCTCGAGAAGGCTGGTTAATTGGGCGTCCGTACCTCGTTTCCCGATGATTCGAGCAGGTACCAGATTCCCCATCCAGCCGATTTCGGCTTTAGAATCACACGTCGCCCCTATTATGTTTTCAACGAGAAAAGCCGAATGGCTCCGGTAACGGGCTATTAATTCGCAGTGGCATAGAATTCATTCGCGACGGGAGTCCACAACCAAAGTCTAATTCGTATGAATACAAAGTGACCTCGTTGCAATTAGACTCACGGTGTAGACTCGATAAGTCGATCGACGATCCGAGCGGGGGCTGTTCGATACTTGCTTCGTGCAAATGAATTTAAACAATACACAGGGAGACGCCGCCTCTTGAATAAATATACGTTAGGAGTATTTGAAATGGAAATTGAGCGGAAATATTTTGGTTGCCTTAATAATACCTATGGAAGAATTTACTGGAAAAGCCTTACCAAAGAGTTCTCCATCAAAACCACCTGTTCCCATCAAAGGAACATCTCTATAATTTTCTCAAGAAATGATCACTTAGCCACATTCAAACAATCCAATTACCGGTATACTAATTTGTATCGCGCCCGTTATCGTTATCGCGACCTCAGGCAAATTGTTTTCGTTCCTTAGGTTTCAGCGGACCGAAGTCCGCCTTTAGCGCTCCGCCATATTATGTTTTCGGCGAGAAAGGGCGAATAGCTAGGGAAAGCTCTATTAAGTCGCGACGCCATAGAATTCATTTGTGCGGAGTCACCGACCTAAGTCTATTTCTGATTCCGCTGAACAAAAACCACCGGCGGCCCGTAGAATAAAACTGGGTCGAATAGTTGCTCGGAAAACCACCTCCGTGAGTTCCTCTTGAGCTCGCATTTAAATGCCTCGGCGCTCAATTATCGTTCTAACACGTTAGACAGCCATGCGGGCGCCGAGACAATGTTATTGTTTTCCACCTAAACTTGTTCGAATCCCTTTGAACGGCTTCGTTCTTTTTGGAATTAAATTTGTTCCAATTTGGAAGCGAGAAAAAAGTTTTCGTCGCGCACAAAGGCAGACGAGCCTCGGCCACGCGGACGTGCAACGGATGGTTCCATTTCAAAGCCGTTAAACGCCACTCGCGAAGACCAACTCGCACTACGTTCGACGAAATGATGGATGAGGGGAATAAATTTAATTCACGCTGTAGCCAACCGGACTTGGCGTATCCGGGAACGGATTTCGCGACAAGTTTGCACAGCCAGCTAGACGCGATAATTGTTAATATAGATTATCGAATGTCAGGCGGAGGCGCAAAGGCAATGACGTTTGGATGCAAAGCGACCTCGTTGCAATTAACCCCATAATGCAACCTCGCCCGGGTAGCTACAACGAATTGATTGACGATCGAACAACCAAGCCTGTCAGAGTGTATATTCGGTCGCAATGAACGAAGATTTATTCTACATATATGCTCGCCAAAAGTTTGGTTATGCTCGATTGCTCCTTTAGAGACCATGTAGCTGAAAGTTTTGCATACTGTTCATTTTTTTCTTCATTTTTTTCTTCATTTTTTTTAATTAGATGCATGTTTTACTCGTTTAATTTATTTCTTAAATAAAATTGGAACATTTTTGTCGTTTAGTTTATTTTTAATGTAAAATTGGAAGATTTAGAACATGGACAGTTTCTTGTCGCTATTTCTCGATATTTAGCGAAAAATGACGAACCAGATACCGAACCCATTGAATAAATTATTACGCACTGTGGTCTAATGCATATTAAAACAGCCCGACCTGGAAATCGGATTTCGAAACTTTAATTGCTTGTATTTGGAGAAGGATGCTTCGGTTTACGAAATGGTAAAAAATTTCTCGATTTCTGTTGGGCAAGAAGAATTTGAATGTTCCACCGTGCGGGATCATTCAGAATGTTCCTACCTAATTTTTCGTGAAACGCAAACGTTAAATCGGTCTTATATCAATCGTCTGCATTTTATCTCAGAAAGGACCTACACCTTGGTTGCGATTTCTAAAACCACCCCTCATATATTATATACTTGATAATATTTTGGGGGGCAGGGCGTCTAACGTTATTTACCTTTCGCGAAACTTATGACTATGTCAAAAGCTGAATAGAACCTTCATGTAAAGCATTTGACGTTCCGCAGCTACTGGATATTAGATATCGAGTTTTTCGAGGAAAATTATGACACTGAAGAATGGCGAACGACTTGACGTCCTGTTGCCAACTTAACTCTCATATCAGTGCTCAAGGTTCTCAGCTATCCATGCAATTTTTCATATTATCGATAGATAATGATTCCTTGTTATTCTTTAGCCACCGGAGCTCTCTATCAACTTGTTCTAAGAATAGCTTGAGAGGTGGTCATCATTTGCCTTCAACTTGCAACCCGTACACAAGTTTAGTATGTTTACAGCCGTCGTATCCGTGCGTAACGCATGCCAACCAAAACTTTCCAGCGGAGATTGACCTTCCCAAAGTCGTATAACTTTGATCACAGTAGAGTATATGCGTTTGTTCGTAACATAAGGTGGATAAAATAATGTGAACACTTGTGGCATACACCATATTCTAGCATCGATACAGGGTTGAATTTTTGTTGAGTGTCTGTCTTGAATACAGCTCTTATATTTCTTACAATAGAATAGATTCGTACAACTTTTGACTAGGTTCCAATGGAGTGTTATCTGTTCCATCGAAACGTCTTCCAATTGCTGTAGAGGTATTGGAAGGAAGAATTTGCTTCCCACTCTCTTCTCCTAAACTGCCCAGAGTAGTTGGATGACATTCAAATCAGATGAATGTTCTGGCCAGAGGAGATATCCAAGTTTATCCGGGTACTGAACTTTTCTGTCTGTATCCGCGAGCGCATTATCATCTAGAAATATGGCGCCGTCGTTGGCAAACAATACGCGGATCGTAGTATAAAACTAATCATCCGAAATGTTCGATTACTCGCTAGCAGTGATAGGTCCATCAAGGCTAACGATTGTTAAGAATTGAATACTTTAAGATTTGGTTTCCCAAAGGATCATAAATCTAGCCTTACATATAATCATAAGAAGAACACAGTTAAAAATATAAGTGTTTCTATTTTTCTGTCGATATTATTCAACTTCTGTATTCCTAAAAAATTGTATTGTCAAGTATATCAAAACTAATTTTTCACTTTCATCTGCTCCATGGTTATTACAGTGTATCATCTCCACATATCTTTAAGTAAACAGACGAATTAAAATGGAATCGTCCAAACAATGAGATTTCTGAGATGTGTACGATATTTGAATGGGATCCACGGTATTTTCTCAAGAAAACTTGAAATAGGTACGCAGCATAGCTGAGGTATTGACACAAGGTTAAAAAAATACAAACTGTGCTCCTGGACTGTAGCCATGGCGTAAAAAAGGGAAAATAGTAAGAGGACTATAAACATACCCCACGGGACTCGCTCTAGGAACCGCTCTAACGAAACTCGAGCCATTTTTAATAAAACAACAAAATTTCTAACATTCATTCCCGTGTGTACACAAGGCAACATCGAGCTCCGTTCAAGAGAGTAATAACCGTGCGAGAAGGAAAAATTATTTACTCAACCCTGCTAAAAGGAAATCGTTTACTTCTCATTCATTCCATCAAACCGGGTTGAATCGTTGAGAAAACACCCTTGTTAAACGTTCCAGGAGTAGGAAGTCTGCGGCGGTGCTTGCAGCGAACGAATCTGGCGAACGAGGGCAGTAAAAAGGTTGTAACGCGAAGATAGCATCGGCCGCCATGTCGGATTTGTGATAGGGACACGATCGTTTCGTTACTTTTTAACGTGGCAATTTCTATGTCCCTCGCTATTTTCAGTGCGCTGGTTAGAGAGTGGAAGAAACATTGAATTCAGGTAGGATCTAGCCTTGGAGTTCTTTTCTGATATCAACGTGGTAAGCAAGCTCAAGAAATTACGAGGAATTTTTCAGAAGGGGATTCAGAATTTTGGTTTTTAATAACGAAACAGTGGTGGATGCTTAATCGACATCATCTTTTACATTTAACTGTAACCATGTGTACTTTTGGAATTCAGAATTTAGTAAGTAGTTTAGCGAATAAAATCCTCTGAGGCAATTCTACAGGGGCTGCTTATAATATTTTTTTGAAATGGAGTTATCCAGCGGCTCTTTAATTCAAATACTAACTAATTAGTCAAAAAATACTTTCCTTCCATAAACTAAAAAGCTTGAACACCATCCACCACAATATTCACCACCGAATTAATCAAATAAATTTAAACCGACGATGACTGTGTTAAATTCGAAATTAGATACACTTCCCCTAAATTTCACCTCGCAACCAAGCCTCGACTTGTACCTGTTACTTCTCCTAGCTTTCTACCGGGTTCCCCAAACGGTTCTATCGTTGTCAACGGCAAATTAGCGCCTTCCGAGCTCGATGATCCCAGCCAGGCACGATCGTGTCTAACAATCAACATCTGTCACGGGGTGGGCAGGAACGATCAGGTTCGCGTCAAGTTTCTTTTCCATACGGCCAAAAAGGTCGACAGGGTACAAGCTATCGGGAATTACAGCGTTGCTGGCACGTATTCGAAAGCGATCGCGGTCACGCATCGCGCGAAGCGGACGGCGTGTGGATATTTCATAACTTCGCCGGAGTGATTTATTGCAGGGCCGGTGATTTTTCATCGGAGAAGCTACGAAATGAAGTGATTGATTGCCCCGACCGAAGGAGCGCAGCTGAAAGAGAGAGGCTGAGTTTTATTTATTACGACTGCCACACCGTGTCAATGAAAGAGGGCCTTCATCAATTGAACGGCGAAATTATATATTTACTGAACGAGAATAGCGGTAGGCGACGATCCTTAGGTTTTCACGCGTAAATTACCAGTGGCGAGAACGTTTCAAACGCCGCCAATGATTTATTGCGCCGTTCGACGGGGATATGCTAAGTGTGGGCGAAACTGCAAGCGTATCAAACCTCGGTACGTAATTGCTCGCGAATATAGCTGCTTGGAAAATGAATCAATCACACGATGCATTGACCAAATGTGTGTACAACAATGTCCTATTTATGGGACAACCGGGGAAATTGGTTTCAAGCTTGATTGTTGGGCGTGGGAAAATAATAAAATGATACGAGTGGTAAACGAGCATTAATATTTGTTTTAATTCTTTCATCCAAAGGATGATTTTGAAACTTTTGAATATGTATGTACTTAAATTGAAATCAATGTGTGTGATATGGAGATTGAATATACACTCGAAATAGAATTAACGGAATCGTTTGTTTACGACTCAAATAACTATTTTATTATTATAATCAAATACTCATAACAGTAAGAAATTCTTAGCTAGTAAGCACGGAATTTGTTTTAAGAGAAGAAATTATATAACGAAATAAAGACAACTTACAATAAATTACAATTAATTCAGTATAATGTAAAATTAAATATCCTTCCTCTACATCATCGAATAACAGTGTTTGTCTCACCAATCAGTGATTTGAATTATAAAGACAAAAATAACCTTCAAACGGTACTTGAGTCTCGAAAATTACTAAGAAAATCACAAAGTCAGATAACAGTCAGTCATCGAACAGTCTGCGACTTGACAGGTGAAGTTCAGTTGTCTAGCAGGAGCACTCTAGAGCACTCAGCTCGTGAGCAGCGATCTACTCAAACAGTAATTTAATTTTAGAAGCAATTAAGCTCCATAGGTTAGTTAGTCGCAATCAATCAGGCTGTCAGTTAGAAATCACTCAGAACGGAGAGCAGTTAGGCTTCCACATGTCAATTAAATCTGTTTAGAAGCACCAATGCGACTAGTTTAACTAATTTAGTATCAACTTTTTGTTCGCTATTTTTATGTTTGTGTTCTGTACTCTGTATTTAAAGAAATGTAGTAACGAAAATACTATAAATGTTCTATATAGATTAGTCTAAGGGGTGATACGACAAACGGGAATACTGTAATCTTTGTCAAACATATCTTTATAATAAAACATTCTAATAACTTATAGTTAATTTTTATTAACTATAATCTGTGAATATTTCAGATCAGAACAAATTCAGTAAATTCAACACAAAACGTAGCCATAAGTACTTATTCATCTACGCTCCTTAAATCACACCAACAAAGTCAACAAAAATGAGCAAGACACAAGTGTTATGAATATCTGTGCAAAATTTAAAATTAATATATCAAACTTGTATCTCAGAAAAAATATCTCAAGTACAAACTCGACGGATTTGTTAATACAGACAGACTAAGAGTAATGAAGTCGCATAGATTAAATTCACTTGTTACATACCTTTCGGTATCTACCTACGTGTCCCTCGAAGAATTTAAATATCTTTACCCGACATCGCCAGTGTGATAAATAGACAAGTTCCTTTGGTAGCAACCAGTAATTACAGGAACTCCGAGCTTTACCAGCGTCGCGGTTGACGGGAAATAAACCACGGACAATACAAATACGTTATGTCGCCAAATAAGCAGTTGCTGGATAAAGAAACTAAATTGATATCGAAAAAAAGGACCGCTAGAAAGGAACACAATGTGAGAGTCGCGCGATACGGCGGCGCGCCCGGCGATGAAAATATCCCGTTGATAAATGTTACTTTTTCCCAGCGGTGAACGCCGTTAGCGTTTCCGTACGATTCATCATTGCTAATTAACCGTAAAACTCGCTCAAACGCACGTGCATTGCACGACACGGAGAATTCGATTGCATGCGGCCGAAGGAGCTCGGAGTTGGTCTGGTCAGAGGGAGGGAGGAAATGACAGGCAAAAGATAACGGCGAAAAGAGAGATGGGACGGAGGAATCTGGAACGTTGACCTCCTGGAAAACGAGATGGAAAGCCGAGATGTGTGTACTCTCTGTACGCGAAAATTAATGAAAATGTATCATCTTTGCCGTATTGTCCATCAGTAAATATACTGCATTATATGGGTTAAATATAATTCAAAGGGTTAAATATAATTTAATAAAAATATTTTAAAGACCTCAAACAGCAATATTATTATAGAGTTGTCTTACAGCTGTTCTTCAGCGTCATGGGGTCATCTAATTAATCCCTAGGCGAAACGCCGTTTCTCGTCGATCTAATACACCGATCGAGAAAGATTTACACTTGGTGAAGCGATTTACAGATTAAACGTACCTTTTATTTCGCGTGAATCGCCTCCGTTCGCTCGCAGTAGTTAGAAATTGCACGTCAGTGATGGCAGCGCAACTTCGCACGTAACTATCGGATCGCGTAATTGAAACGGGAAAAGTTCGCGTTCGAGAGGGAAAACATGGAACAGAATTCGACCAAGCTCTGCTGCGAAATAAAATGTAATTTGTTTCGGCGCATGCACAGCAATACGAGCGCCGTCAACGCGGGATAAGTGTTTCGTTCGCCGGAGGGTGCGATTCAATTTCGCCGTGGGGTGCGGGCCGAACGTGGGACAAAAAGCACGTGTACCGACGCGTGCATCGACTGCTTCTCTTGCGTGACAATTAGAAACAATAGAAAGGTAAAAAACAGAGATAAAAGAAAACAAAAAAATTGGGGACCCGAGTCTAGCCGTTCCGTGGTACCGAGGATATTGCGGCGGGGCGCGTTCAGTAAGTTGTCTGAAACAACAGCCGAGACAGTGGAGCCGAAATCAAAATACGCTCCTGGGTTGTGCGGGTGTCGTAGATCTCACCCCATCCAGTGTTACGGGACAGTAACGAGAAACGAATTAGAAACTGGCATCGGGGGCACATATCTGAAATCCTGAATAACGAACATGCATCTCGAAATATTCGTGTTTCAATTTAATAACCAACGGTCGGAACTGTGTGGAACTTTTTCGATAGGTTTCGTGGGAACAATTTAAATGGGACTTTCGTTACGACAGTTCTTGCATTGTAAATTCTGATGAGAATCAAACAGAAATAAATATAAAAGTTACTGCGTATGACGTGAAATAGATAATTCGTTTGTATATTGTGTATGATTTTAGATGGTCGAAAAAAATTATTACTTAGAATGTACTATATAAATGGAGTTTTATTTATTTTATGACACATGTCGACATACTTTGTCAACGTTAATAACAGAATAAACAAAAAGGAAACGGATGAGCATGCGACTAACATTTGAAAGACACGATACTGTATGTGGAACGTTGTCTGAAATAACACTCGTGACAGAAGCGAAATCCAAATAGGTCTTTAGTTTTAGACACGGCCTGGATCTTCGTGTGTCATGTGACAGTAACGAGAAACAAATTATAAACTTTCATATAGAGTGTCTGATGAATGACAAATTTCTCCTTAAAGGGCTAGCATTGATCGTACAAATCCTTGAATAAATATAACGAATAAATTTATCTTTTTTGTCACAAGTAGGTATACGTTTAAGAAAGTTATAAATATTTGGAATATATAAAAATAAAAATTAAAATGTATTATAGAAATTATTAATAATTGAAACACTACCAGTAAGACGTTCACGTCATCATATTTTCTGCAGTGATAAATGTGAAACAACATTGCAAATAAAATCTATTATTAAAACGACCAGAGCTCAATATTTATATATGTACTGGATTAGATTATCTGTACGCACAATTTATTATTCCAATACCATTTAACTACTTAATAGTTACCCAGTTTCAATTAATTCTACTTTAGAGATAAATATCCATCAAATAGCGAATTCGGGGTGGTCGGTAAAGGGTCAGCCTCATAAATATCCATCAAATTCCCATATCCAAACAAAATATTTAATTAAACTTTATAATAGCTTATCACATAAAAATTATTACATATCTTTGCAAAATTTAATTTGTTAACTGTATCCTTAAAAAACTACTCAAAACTGAAGTGTCGAGATATGAATAAAAATGCGTGTTCTTGCCTTCTCGAAATTTGTCCTGGCTTTTAAATATACAAATCGCGATTAAAGTTCAAAGAAATAAGACTTATAATTATAAACCCGAGAGGATCAACCCTAATCCAGTGGTGCTGAGGTCACGTGTGAAGACTATCACTGAGGGGATAGTGGCGAGAAATCGCATGGTCTTTATGGCTCCTGCGAAAGACAAAGAAAGGTAAAAGAAACGCGGGTTCGAGTTAGAAGGTCGTCAGAGGAATTCGTGTTGGGGAAGTCGAAGCATTGCCATAATTTATGGTACCGTGTGTCCCATTCAACCCCGTCGCGAGATCGTATCGTTCCGTAGGTGTCTGGCTGCACTCTCGCAACCAGGCATGCAGAGGATTCACGTGCACCAGTGGTGCACTAAGTTAAAAGAATACTCCAAAACCCATACGATAAATATGAGAGTATAATTTATAAAATATACTCAGACAGTGCAATATTTTTTACTTGCATTTAAACCTGCTGAATACTTTATCAAACATGAAAATAAATAGAGCTACTTTTTTGGCACATTTCCCCGCAGATTTGTAATTTTCAGAAACATAGTGAGGAGTCCGATCGTGTTTTCCAAAAATTTAGATATAATATTATCATGTAGGATTTATAAGATATATCCTATTGACTTGCACGATTCTATTGACAATAAATTTCATATTGTGTAAAATGGAAACGTATTATTTTACTTCCGTCCTGATCCGACATTTGACCGGCAAATAATATTATTTTATTTCTGTTCGGATGGTTCAGTAACGGAAAAGGTTGTGCACCGCTGGCTCACACGCGCCGCTCTACAGACAAACCACGGAAATGCAGTTTAACAAATTTGTTTTTGCCGCGTGAAAACGACTCGTATAACTGTTCGTTGAATTCATTCCGAATTGCAACTGCGTAAAACGCGATAAACTTTCCTCTTCTATACAGACTACTTCCTCAGTATGTATATGGGAAATATCATATTGTACACATGTTAAGATCTTCGAGATCTGGAAACGATAAGGACGTGTTCAGAACGTCAGTTCTCTTCATTTAATTTCAAAAAGATACTATCCAGTTATCCAGTTTGCGATTACCTCTTGCTTTTATACTTTTGGTACTTAAAATTGCCCATGCGAACGTCATTTTCATATTTTATTTACACTATTCCTTGATGAGTACCTGAAAATAGAGACGGAATTGTCGACAGATACTTAAAGAATCTGAAATTGAACCATACTACATTATTGAATAAATGGTACGTTACTCTAAATATACGTGTCTATTTCCATTTGCCTTAAAAACCAGAATCAATAAGCAACCCACATTTATCGTTTGATAGCTAATACCAAAAAATGTTTTACTCACAATCTTGTTATTTATCCAATCAATGCTTTCAATCAAATACTCGGCCATTTTGATGTAATCCTCAGTTTCAAATTTCATAGGTTCCATGCAGTTCAAGAACACCCTTCGCGTTCAGAAACACTACTGTTACAATTCAACAGAAAACCAAACAATTCAATTCTTACTGCAAGAATTTTAATTAACAACCTTTCAATCTTTTGTATCAAGCACTCTTTAAAGTCTAAAGAAATGAAACTAACTAGTACTAATAGAGAAAAAAATATTCGCGTTAATTATAAGGTGCAACAGTGTAAAAAACAATTCCAACATCCATTCATTTTACCTACTAATTTTAGTATTGATATTATTACTATCTATAAAATAAACATTCGAAGTGATCATTTCTAATTGAAACAAGCTACACGCTGGCTATAAGAATTTTATGAATAAGTGATCCATTATTAAACCGTGACTAAATAACCCGAACGAAGATGCGGCAATTCGTCTGATTTTTGTCGGAGATTGCATTTTAATTTCCCCGTACACAGAGTTTCAGATTAACGATAAGTAGTTCCGTTGATGTGTAACATTTTCGCAATATCACGAAACCATATCGCCTGCAAAGATTTAATCACTCTACACAGCCTATTTCTGCGCTCGGGACGAACGCAATATTCAAAGGCTTAATCATCCGTCTCGCAAAGCTAATATGTATCCTTGGGTTTATTATCCGCCATAAAATATCAAGGTATAACAATTACACCGCATACGTTGCCGTCGTACGCTTGCGAACCAAGATGCCATCTAAAAAAAAACTATTCACCAACGACATATGAAAGCTCGATACATGAACGAAAACTAAATACGTGAGCAAGCCATCTTGATTATTTTAGTTCATATGCCATTTATTATCTAGTTCATCTTCAATAATTCAATTTAGAGAACTGCAATTCGACAATAAGACTTCTTCTGTAAAGCTTATAAATAATTTGTTTCTTTTTCTGGCTTTGTTTATTTGTTACAGGATATTAGTCTATACTTTACATTTATAATTATAGATGTACACCTAAATAATTAGCTCGAATATTTGAACATGTAGTGCTTTTCTTGTCCACTCATTGTAATCAATTTTGTATGTACTGTCTACAATACAAAAAAATAAACAGACTATAAGGTTACAGGTATAACACAATAAATTTCACATTCTTTGCTATATTTTATCCGCACTTCTTGTAGTTATACAACAAAGGTTATACAACATTCGTAGAAAAATTATATTCAAATGATGAATAAAGAATATACAAATCGAAATTATATTATTTCACGTTACCTCCATAATTTTAGTCCTTTCAAACAGATAGTAAATACTGATACTTAAAAGCATTTGCATCCTCGATTTCACCGAACCCAAATTCAACATCCAAAAACATTTCATCGCCTTACCCTTCTCCCAAGCACCCTAATAATCTAAACATCCCTCCCACTTACAAAATAAATTGTCTCCTGAGAGTCTAACTAAACTAAAACCTCTCGTAGCATCCGGGCAACTAAAAAGATTCCTGTTCAACCAAGACAACAAGTTTCATGTTCGACGTCCACCGAACCAGGAAAGCTTAAAGTTCGATTAGATCAACTATAAGAAGAGGTTCTGGCTCGAGTAAATCAAGCAAGAAGTTGCACATCGAAGTTCGGAACAAAAAGTCCAACGGCTTGAAATATCCCGTGTCCGTGAAAAGTCAAGGGGTTGTCTTGGACCGAACATCGATCCTGTTTTCAAGGGACCACAGTATCGGTTTTCCGCTTAGAGAAGATTCGACATCACTCGATCTGGTTGCTGTAGACGAACCTGAGATTGATAAGCCTGCCGTTGAAACGAGACGGCGAGAGGAAACCGGATTTTATCGGCGGTACGTTTAACTCATTAGCTTTGGAACTTTAAGTATAGCCGTGACGCGCCTCGGTAACGAGCAGACTCGCTAGAGAAATTCATTTTAGAGACGGGCTAATTGTTAATTACGCTTCAAGGCTAGTTTCGATGTTTCATGATAAACTCAATGGCGTATGGAGTTACCCCGAGCTGAGAACGTCCGCGAGGACGGATTTCTGACTTGGGCGGTAGTTTATCTGATTTTTCCCGCGCGAGAAGTTCGAAAGTTAAATGAAGGACTACGATTCGGTAACACGACATCACCTGCGAGTTCTATTAAGTCCTTCGGAATGAAATCGTAAAACAGTTCCAGAGGGGCTTTAATTAATCGGAGAGTTTGCCCCCCAGACAGATCTAAGTCGAAAGTAATTGGAATATTTGCTGTATTTTAATTGTGTCTAGACGCACCGCGAGTGAAGGGAGGAAAGGCAATTGTTTGTGGAATCCTTGGTCTGTGTAAGGGAGATATGCATACTTCCTGTTTGTAGATTAATTTCAATTGCTACTTGGTGAAAAATTACGTGGAGAATAATGTCGTCTCGAGCATTTTAATTTATTTTCAAACGTTTCGAGGAGAAGGATTTATGGTTCTCCTCGGTAATTAGAAAAGATTAAACTTTATAATGCATTTTTAATGTTATAAACTTTATGGTTTTAAATTAGATAAAGAACAACACCTATTGAAGAAATATTCTGAAATATTTACAGTAACCGAATCGAAGGTAAACAAGGTTTTACTGGTTTTGTTCAATGGTAATTACAAGTTGAATCGTGAAATGAAAATATATTTTACGTCGAACGAATGAAAGCTTGCATCAAGCATACACTGTTCGACAGAATAAAAAAAAACATTGACGATAAATCACTATATAACGTTCACATTTAGCATCCATTAGTCGAATAATATGTTGCCCACTGTATGTTTTCCATTGAAATAATTAAATGTTCAAAAACAAAATTGAAACGAAATAATTTTAATACTATAAAAGTCGACTTTTTAATTTCAGAAACTAGTTTCTGGTTATACACAATGTAAAACCTTCCAGAGCTTAACGGTTTTCTCTATCGCGTTATAAATTACGATAAACAACTTTACCCTATTTTATTATAGTCCACTTGACGTAAAAATAATTTCATTTACCCGTGAAAGTGCATTATTATTGCATGCCTCTTCTGCTTGAACAGAAGGCTATTCTCCCTGATACAAAATATGGAAATGCCCATGTCACTTCGTCTTTCTTAAATTTAATATGTCGTAACGTAATTGTGAGGTATAGTACTGCACGTGTGTGCTACATTCGTTGAGTTCATCCTAGAAGTCCTCAAAAACCTAATTACCTTCTGGAAAAAGTGGAATATTACAGTATTTCTTAAATCTCTTTAAAGAATTATACTTATTCATATTTCACAAAAATCAGCTACGATTATATAATTACTGGACTGTATTTATGAATTCTCAATTTTCAATTCCGCAGACTATGCATTTTAATTATTAATGATTTTTAAAATATGTCATAGTAACATTCTAAAGAGACATTTTCTATGTATTTTAAATATTCTAAATGTATTAAGTACTCCAAATATTTTGTAAAATTTTTAATTTTACAAATTTTACAACAAGTCTCAACTTTGTATATTTTACTATTTTGAAAAACGGCTAGCCATCCGTCTGACTGGATCAGTAGCGTTAAAGCTGGTATTCGCTAACAATCGTCTGTTTACTCACGCACGATTCACCATCTCTCGCAGAGAGATTTCAGGGCGCAAAGTGGTGAGAATTGCCGGTTTAGTGCCGATTGCGCGTGCAAACAGGAACGCGTCGATTGACAGTGGCGCCCTGTTTGCGAATTAGGTGCAATCAAACGCAAAATCGTCCCGGCAAATATCGCCCTATTTGGCAATCATAGACGCGCCACTGCTAATTATTCTTGCACTGCTACCTCAACGTCTTGCCGTCAAAAGAACTTTTTTAGAAGTTTTTCTTCATTCCACGATCACATAATTAAATGTTAATAGGGTATAATATACATATCAATTTGAGAGAACAGTTGACGGTTACCGTAATTGTTTGTGAACAATGGTGTCATTGATATAATTTATTAAAATTATACATATAATTCATTTATTTAATTTAAATAAATGTCAGAATCAATTTCTATTGAGAATATACCGTTTGTCCAAATGAAACAATAGTGCAACAGACTGTCGTTTGTTTTCTCAATCTGCTTGATTAGAATACTCTCCTCCCTTACACTTCGGAAACTGAAAATGTCAACGCGGCGATTTCAAGAGCAGGTAAGTTTCATAACTCGCGATGCATTCGCGTGTACCATTCATGGAATGTAAAAGCTACGATCTCAATTCAGGAAACGTGCATTTCATTAACGATACGCGCTTTCGGGGAAGCCAGACTTTCAATAAGTCTAATGTCTGCCATTCACGAAAATTTTGAGCTTCCATTTATTATGGTTTCTTATTTATAAAATATTCCCGAACATGTTTTCATCGCAAATTTTATATTTCAGTCTGTACATACGTATACTTTATATTTTTTTAAATCATATTTTGTACTATTCAGTATTCTATTATTATTCTCTTTATTCAAATTCAATCAAGAATTGAAAAAATTAAATTCCTTTAATTCTTTTTAGTGTGCAACTGCGGAAACGTATAAAAATAAAGAAAAAATAGTTAAACCCATTTACCACTTGTCATACAATTATACAACCTTAAAAAATACGTTCATATACATTTTATTTAATATGCAAAATAAAATTAGAGTAGATGTAAGGTACCATACTATTTGAACACACTCATAAAGAACCAGCTCTTGTTTAAAACAATGATGGCTGTCATACAAATATAGTCACAATCACAAAACGACAAACCACCAATTCTTCGTGTTAATAAAGCGAAACTATAGCCGTAGTAAACTAAAAATCAATAAAAGTGAATGCAGTAACATGTAACTCGGGTTCACAAAGGGGGTTGAAAATCTATCTATTATTTCTCTGAGGTGTTATAGCGAGGCATGTATGAAATGGATTGACCTGACCGTATCAAAGTAACCCCATATTTCCGCCTAAACTAATTTACATCGTTTGAAAGTGTCGTTCTGCGGAAAAGAAGAGCACGTATCGCGCCTGTGATGTCCATGGAAAAAGGAACAACGTCGACGAGGATGAAAGAAGTGGATAACAGAGTGGCGGGCACGCGCTCCGCCAGCCCCTAATGAAATATGCACCCTCGCGTCGATCACGAATGACCGCCGTCTAATAACTCGGAATACGCGATAAATCAAACACCAGTCGCCGGTGTGTGTAATCAACGAATCAAATCGTCGACAGTCCGCTCGTTGGAATCGATGGCGCAATTCATTTAAACGTCTCATCCTTGGCTTTCAGCCACGTCATTGGAAGAATTGGAAAACCATGACGCGTGTACATCAACGTCACTCCATGAACAAGGTGTCACATTGATTGGTAGATGCACGAAATTTGTATGCGCAATATAACTGAAACGGGTGGCCAAGTTTGCGAATGTAGCGTGTTTGTCTCGAGGATAAAGATAACTGACGAGTGTTTGAATACTCAAAAAATCTAGAAAAAAAAGTTAATAATTACTTACACCGGTGGTAATTTTACCTGAATTATGTTGTCATGGAGGAGAGATGTAGGCAAAATTATGTTCGAACAGGTGATGAATGAAATTTATACATGATGTTTATTCAGCTGAAGTGTTAATTTCTATTCCTTCCCTGCGAGGTATTTTACCCTCTAGTTTAAATTGTAATTTTTATTTTGTGAGTAGTAAATGATATAGCTTTCATTCATCATTTGAATGTTTTATCTGGATAAGAATTTTACGTATCTCTGGGAAAAAGCAATCGATGTAGTATGTAATGACTATACATGAACATGGAACGCAGAAATTCTTTCTTTGTTGAAATTGTCAATTTCGAATACGTTATTTCCATTTAACGTCATCTTTTTGTTCCAAGTACGATAAATATTTAAATTGCACGTTTTACTAGCAAAAACGATTATTTCACCACTAGTTCCAATTCCATACGAATTAGAGTAATGGTTAATAGGATTAATGCCACGAAAACGCAATTTATAAGCGGAAGGACAGATTTCTCTCATCGTGAACATCACTCAAGGGTATTCTTTTATAGCTCCTTGGAGTAGAAGTACACGTGTGGCCAGGCTAATAGAAACTGCAGAGAAGCTCAGCGTCTCTATGGAGAAACCTTTCCTCAAAGACGATGTTCTGCCAAAAGTAGATTTCCAACCATCGACTTAGAGAATCTGTAACGTGCTTGTCCGTTACAGTTACCCGAGGATGAAATGGAAATGTTTGTATTAACAGTACCATAATATTTCAATGCGGGGCAATATTATTATTAGAGATGGAAATTAATTCCAGCAATTATTTAAAATAATTAAGTAAACGAAAAGTATTTATATAATGCTTAGGACGAATGTGCACATGCGTATTTACATGATCACTTTTATTCTTAAGATTGGTTATCTAAAGCGTATACAAAATATTTCATCAATTTTAGAACCGTTGCATTGAATTCATTTTCACGAATTATTTTTATATACCATTTAAAAGTTAACAAAAATATCTCAAATTTATTAAAAGTATACTATGCTAATAAAAACTAGCTTTCTATTAGTAAAATATAGGGGGTGGATAACTGTTTCTACATCTTTTTAACGTGACATCTTTGATATCACATTGATACCTGACAAGGTGTCACCTCTAACTCTCCATAGCATAAATTTGATTTCACCTTCATAAAAGGAAATTATTTTTCAACTATTTACATCCCCATAAATTAATCGATGATCCAACTAAGTAATCCCTAACTGAATCCTTCCAGCTAATAGAAATCCCCACACGAAAGCACCACATGCAAATCCTGTAAAATGTCCCCCACAAGCATTGTTTTCTTTCGTATTCCCAATTGGGCTCATCGCGCAATGGAGGGTTAACCAGATTAAAGTACACACTTTCGAAGAGTGCCGCAAGAAAGGAAAACACAGGAAGGAGTGAAAAAAAAAGACGGGGGTTTTTATGTCACAAATACTAAGGGACGAATATAAGTACAAATGTAAATACACGGTCGTAAATCGTAAACACCGATGGGAAATCTCACGGCTGAATAATGCATGGAACGCGTTCATCTGGATTATCCCGTCGCACCTGTCTAATAAAAATATTCGCGAGGAACGCTCGCGCCGCGGCTTCTTTTTACTTTCATCGTGGATCGCGGAAATCGCGTAGCTCATCAGTCTCGTTCATCGTCGCTTTCCGATGTGACGCGGCTAAAAACGCGATGATCCGATAGAAATCGTCGACGCTGTGGTAAATTGAACCGAATCAAAAGGGAAAAAAGCGGCAACGTTGTCGCTGAACTTTCCTAGTAACGTACTCCGCCTCACCGCGTAACTCTTCGTTACGAAACAAAATATGACGCAACCTGTGTCAATATCTGCCTCCTACCTACGTTCGTGAAATTTATTGAAATGTTTTAATGGCATCTACCATATATAGAAGTTAGCGTTCTTTCGCAATCCTCTGATGGACCACTCATGGCGATATAAAGGGACCGATGTAAAGGTTTCTCGAAAAGAGGATTGTAGGATTCTGGTTTCTGATCAAAGGCGAATAGTACGGGATACATGTACGATTTTTTAAATTTTAATTTAAAGGAGGAGTGATTAGAATTGGCTGTGATAGATGATGATGTTTAAGTGTCCATCATGACTATGTTGAGAAGCGAATTTTGTTATTTAAAAAAGCAAAATCGTGAAGCCTCTTTTGGAAAATTCTTTATATGAATAAATACATTCAAATATGTAGAATTTGTTTCATTTTTTAAGGAATCACTCCTGCCGAGATACAGAATTTTTATACATGAAAGTCTCTGAATTAACTTTTTTAATAAACCACTCCTGAAAACCAAAAGAATGGTTACAAAACTGAATGACATCAATGTTTCATACAGACACACAGAAGTCACCAAACGAATGTCTTGGTTTTCCGATAAACCACTCCTCAGACGTAAAGCAAATAAAAGCCAGCATGCACACACACATAGATACAACTTAGGGAATTTCCGTACCTTACAGCAACATCGTAAAGTCGATCCGCGTTTGTCAACATGGATCGACTTAACGATGTTGCTGTAAGGTGCGGATCAACGCGCTCTAAGGTACACATCAACAAATTCAACATCTAAAATACTAGGTGTATTTATTCGAATTAAATCCAATATTAAATTTAATATTGCTGTTCGTTCCGTATATCTTCTCTCGTTTACATATTAGTTTATCTATCATTCGCGTTGTAGCAGTTTCTAAAATGTTTACCTGATTTGACATATAATATTATACTCGTATGGCATAATATGAAAATCGATACATTCTAATAAGAAAAATGTAATTGTATTAGTAATTCTATTTCATATTCAGCATGAAAATTGATATCTTCTCGCTATAGTGATACATTATATGTGTCCGATCGTTCGACAATTTTCATCTACAAATTCAAGCATTTCCGATGTTTCAATTATTCTTTTACGTTCGCTACAATTAAGCATATTAACTCTCCAAATGATTACTTGCTCGTAAGCCTGGTACTATGGTTGGTTCTAAATGCCTGACAGATATTCTAACACATAGTGTTAAAAAGATTAAAAGTAGTAGAACATATAGCATCCCCCCAGGCTCCAGATTCCCCGCTGTTGTTCGTTCTAATTGAACCGGCTTCCTCTTGCGGGGGGTTAGCAAATTCGTAACTAATTCGGGTAATAAGGTTCGCGCAATTAGGGAGAAGCCAAAACGGTAGATTTACGGGGACGTCGAGCGACGCGCGATAATTCGGTGCTAAGTCATTAGCCTGGCCGTTTACACCGCAAGGTGTGCATAATAGCGGCGGCGTATCTCAGTGGCCCCTAATTCGTGAGCATCCACCGCTCGCCGTTGTTCCGGTTATCCTTTCAATTTTATGCTTATGCGTTTCTAGCTTGGCTCCGTTCCGAACGCAGTAACTTTCGACGCAATTTGCTGCGAAATCTATGGAATTCGATTTAACCCTGAAATCGAAACACTTCTTTGCAACTCCGTTTCCCTGCGTGACTATTCTACCCAACAGACTCGGTATTGGGTGGCTGCGAAATTGCTTACGAATTTGTTCTTGCAAAACTGGTACGCCATATCTAATCTCCGTACTAAAATAGCAACAAAGTGTAAAAAGGTATCAGGTCTGCAATGTTTATGTTCATTGGTACCGAGTAGAACGATATTTGTATCCAACAACGTTTCTGGTTTTAGTCTTTCTTCAGAGGTAACAAATTCTTTCAAACAATATAGTTTATTGTAAGAATATTCGTTATATTAGCAGATTTTCATTTATTTTACTATATCACGTCGTTAAATAAAGTAGAAATAAATGAAATCCATGTAATTGTATTCAACTTTGAAACGAAGACGCTTCTTTGGACTTCAAGTTCCAAATAGGTAACATTACACCCGACCATGTGCTGGGTTGCTGCGGTTATGCTTGCGGACTTCTTCTTATAAAACTGGAGCTCCCCATTTAATACTTAAACGGTCTATTATTTGTTGAAGTATCCTCCATTAGATTCTATACGAATGTAATGGACAGGTATCCCATAAAAGTTAACCGGGTGGATACTTACAGGAAGATGTACATATCTATACGATATCGAGATATAATGGCGGCGATTCAGCGAATATGTACTTTAATGCAATGTTGGTGCAGTAAAAAAAAAACTGATAAAGATACGAGAATGAAATGTTCAGAGCAATATTGATCTAAAAGAAAACTAACAATAATGTAGAAATTAAATGTCCTGATAACATTGTTAACGTAGTAACGACATAATAGCAAAAATGGGTAGAATTATATTCGAACGAATAAAGCAAATGTATAGTAATTTATTCTGAAATGTGTTCGATTGCCCGATATGATTCAAATTCAAATTTTTGTCAATCGAGTAATCGATAAACAGTTTGATAAAACTAACTAATACCAATTTAAATTGAAAGTATTATAGAATATGAAATATTGATTTGAAAACGAACTATTGTAGAAGCGAGGATTCAGTCTTTACACACATAAAACAACTAACAGCAGTTTATTTGTATTGTGTATGTTACATCGCTCTAGAGTCGTTCAACTTCTCAAGTCTCTTACCCAGGCTCTAGAGCGACGCATAAGCTAATAATGCAGAACTCGCAGTATCCCCCATTTCCTTCTCTCGGGTTTTTCCTTGCCTCCGTATGAATACATACATAACAAGCGCAGCGCCTTTTCTCTCGACATACTCCCCGAGCAACTGATTTGAAAATTTAAGAAAAGCGAAATATACCTTGTCTCCCTGCCATTCTATCTCGACGTTTTCCTCGTGAACGGCCCAAAAACTGGTTCGATCGTCGTGTTCGAATTTGCTATTTAAATCGCGAACCAGTGGCTGCGCCCAACCCCTCCGATAGACGCAGAAATAATCGTTCCAGCGCGAATAAACGAGGGATCTCCAGCACGATCTACGAAGTGTCCCGTCAGACGACTAAAGAACCTATTTCCACCCGACCGGCCGAGAAAGAGAGAGTAATTATTATCACGCGAAAGGATAAGGAGAGTTCGTTGGACTAACTTCCGCCGTGATAATTTATACTTGCCATGGTTCGTGCTGCGCGGGGTGGGCGCGAGGATCGGACTTGGCGGGTGGGTGTTGGGGTGGCCACGGAAGGGTAAGGAAAGAAAGAGCGCAGGTGGCACAATGCCGACTTCGCGCGTTTCCATTTGAATGTACCTTGCCGCGATTCTAAGCTCGTCCTGCTCTGCCACGTAATGAACTGGAGATGGCGATCGCACAATAAACCGAACCATCGGACTGCGGAGTTAGTGCTGTCTAGGAGCCCACAAAGACACCCGGTAGTTGATCGTGTTGTGATATATACGCCGGGGGTCGTCTGGAAAGTTCGTGACGATTTCCAGTAGCCATTGGGAACTTGCGCGGTCATGGATAAGCCTCAAAGAGCATTCTGTGATTAGTGTCTTGGGATATGGGCGAGATTACGTTCGGTTTAAAAATATTCTATGCTTTTGACTAGGAACTTGAAATAAATACGAGCTTCAAGGAGGTACACGCTTTTTTAATTCAGTTTGGAGGCAGGTTTCATGATGTTTTTGAAGTCAAAGTACTTGACACAAACTTTTAAAACTTGATAGGTTTATGCAAACCCAACCTATATACAACCGTTGAAATGTGAAGATGAGATTAATTAAATCGCCAGTAATTTGTACCCTTTTGAAGACCGAGGCTAAGAAAGTGCTATTTAGGAAAACAATGGTTCGGCTGAAGAGACTGTTCGCAAGTGGTCGGGTGAGCCTAATGCGGGGTATTTAAACGTGAATGACGACTAAATTAAGATACTTTGGAATAAATCAGTAATCACTCATCCAGTATAGAATTTAGAAGAAACACTCAACGTCCTGTGTCATTGGCAATTAGACGTAATTACTAGGAGAATACTAAGAAATTAAAAACCTGCGTCAAAAGCAAATGGGCACGATAATTGGTTATTATCTGCATACAAGGTGACACGAACCATGAAAAGTTGAAGGGATGCCACTTCTAGTGTCCTCAAGGCACAGTTGTTTCAATTTGGGAAAAGCTAGTCTCAGCGTCAAAGGAAGCAGAGTAACAGGATCCAGGAGTGGTTCCTTCAGATGCAATTGTGTATAGAGACACAAGATTCCCCGAGAAGTGGAATAACTTGTTTTGCAGTAAAAACTTTTCGTTTCCTAGAACTTCGAAACTTTTCGAACAACCTGCGTTGGGCGATAAAATAGCGAACGGTATGATGGGGATGACCCATCAGTGGTATTGAGTGGACAATTGATTCTGATCCGACTATGGCGCATGGAGCGTGTGCGCTTTCGGGATATACCTTCACTAAACCATCGGAAGTATTAAATACAAAATAGTTTGATTATTTGTTCGGTGTCGATCGATGTGTTATTTGTGGGTACAGATGGACGTGTTTGTGTACATATTTATAGATAAAACATAAAAGGAAAAAAACGATGCTTTAAAATTCCTAGTAATTAATTTCAGCTCATAAACAGCTCATACATTACACAGAATATACTGCATTAACTGCACACTCATTCAATCCATATTCCAGTCACCCTAATTGTATCCACCAACGCACGACTGACAAAAGACTCGGAACATTTTCGTTGCACCCTGTATAAATGGCAGTACGATCAATATTACCACCATTTTTCTTATCACCAGGTCCGTCAACAACATTTTCCCTATTTAAAAGTGATTCTATTATAAATCCTTTTTACCTATCCGCATCTCATTAAGATACAAGATTAGCAATTTCGAGCACTTCCTTAAACAATCTATGCAGTCATAATAACCACAGAATCGCCAACAAAAATAACTTTATATCCGACTTGAAATGTACAAGGACGCTACTACAAAAATACTCCAGCACCTAATTGCTCCTTCGTTCCGAATATTTCATTCATGCCCCGAGACTCGTCCAGATACTCAAGCCTCTAATTCTTTCGGGTGGCGTAATTTATGTACCCTTTCCCTACACGGATTCTCGCGTGATTAGAAAGTCGATCACCGAAAATGTTAAACGAGAGACAGTTTCGCGAACGGGCACGATCGCTCTGGGATCGATGGGTGAGGGGGGGGGGGGGGGGGTGTGAGGCTAAATTTACAACACAATCTCGCGACGTCGACGTCGTGCGCGAGTCCAGACTAACGCGGATTTTATGCAACTATATACGAAGCAGTAAAACGGGGGTGGCGATTAAAGAGATCCGGCGAGACTGATAAGATTTCGATCGGCGCTCTCGAGTTCTATCACGCGTACAACGGACGAGCGTTTCTATTTTTCGCGAGAAGTGGTGGAAACGGCAAAGGTACCCCTGAAACGAGAAACCTCCCCGCCGCCCACGAATTTATTTTTGCGCTTAACTCCGCGGGACAAACGGAATAAGCAATCGTGGCATACGCAGAGCACGGTTCAATACTTTATCAGGCGAGTCGGCTGTTGGTTTGGGTACCGACGTATAATAATTTGCGGACCGTACAAACTGAACGGGGAATAAATATGTTTGAAAAAATTGCTGTTGGTAAGAATTATGGTACGAGATTAGAGGAAGTTAAGGGTAGGGAACGAAATGAAAAATGGAATTTGACACGAGACGGAGGTCTTAGCCAGAGTAGATTAAAAATTATGGGGTACGGAAATTGTATAAAAATAGCAATTGCGCATGGTGATTTTATATACTTATTAGAAAGTTTAATCTTAAATATCATATTTATACATTGTAAATTTTAAACGATATATAAACAGTATGAATTAGAAAATATGATGCTATTTAAATGGAATTAAGATTTTTGCAACAGAAACAAATTTCTGAAAAAGCACATTTCGAATATATGTATTAAAAAAATAATAAGTAGCAATTACGCAGAGCACGAAATACAATATGTCAAAATAAAACAAAAAACTTAAAATATATAAAAGATGTAAAACGAATATACACTACGAATACACTGAGAGTACAGTGACGTTAACCATGAAGGACAGGAAGAAAAGACATACGGAGAATCTTATATCGATAAATTCATTTCGTTGACGTTCGAAACGAGACTCCTTCAAGCGTAATTGTACTTGACCTGTTTCATCACGCGTAACGTTGAACGCAAAGAGCTTTACGTCACTGCAAGTACAATACATCTACGATACATCTGGAGGAAAGAGGTGTCGCGGATCGAAAGAGAAAACGTACACCTAGATGGAAAGAAGAAAAGAATGCACCAGACACGTAAACGAAACTTCCAAAGGAAAGAACCACCAGAGCTCGCACGACGATTAGCATCGCGGCGCCATTAAGGACCGAGCAGTCGATGAAGTTGTGTTAATAAATTAGTAATTAATGAACGACGGTACGATGTAGTGCGGGAAGATGAGCTGCGGAAGTTTGGGAATTAGTAAACAGGAAGAGACAAGTTGGCAGCATGCCTAGCGAGAGTTGGTTCGTTGGTGCGAAACCGAAGATTAGGATGAAGGGAATCGCAAAAGTACTCGCCTACGCCAAAATCGGTACAAGGCTGAAGGATCATCCCACAGCACAGTCTCGTGTTCAAACACTTGACGAGTCGGAGTGAAACGCGAGACACGATTATGCATAGCAAACATCGAGGGAAAACGAAGACGCCTGACTGGCTGCCATGGCGATATTGTCACTATCTCATACCCAACCGTAGATTTCACATGAAGAAATAGCGACTGGTCTTATCTTCCTCTATTTCTCTTGCTCGAGATGAACTTTACAACCGCCCACGTTCGCTGCTCGGCAACCAGACTAATCAGCGGTCAGTTTACGATCGTCGGAACGGAACACCTCGCAAGACAATCCCAGAGAGAAATGACGAAGCGCTGACACGACTTGTCGCATCAGATAGTGTGGAACTGCCCTTCTCGCGAACGCGTTGAGCCTACCGCACGCTCGAAACTCCACAATTGCACTGGACATAAACCCTGATTGCGTTTGGGCTCGATCATAAGCCGTAGACGTCTTGGAGCAATCCTTAACGAAGGCACAAATTGGAATAAAAAAACAAGGACTGGTCTTCGAAGATTCTTAGCACATTCGCGACCGCTGACGTGAACTCACGTCACTTCAATTCAATTCCTGGTTGTGAAAAATTATGAAAATCTTTTAATTTTATACACTTAACATTTACAACGTTGATATTTCAAAACGTATTTTATAATTATTATCTTCGCCCTAACGATACAAATTTGCGATGTTCAGCTTCAAAATTTTATTATTTTCGTCAGTACTTGGTATTAGATCGGTACAGGTCGCGAATGTGTTAACTGAGATACTGTCAAACAGGCCTAGCAGATTATTTTCCTTAAAAGTTGTCGGTTTGGGAATTTTGTCTAGACGCCTGTCAAACAGTTCTGATAAGGTCTGAACGTCTTGAGTGCAACCTTTAACAAGGGGTTAAATTAGAATACCAAGGTAACAGGGTCTTTCTCGATCCATTTCTGAGAAATTGTCAGTCAGTTCTAGCAGATTCATTTCGTAAAAAATTATTAATTCTTTGAGAAATTTTCCAGGCACTCTCGTAAGATTCCTTGTAAATTGTTTTTTAGGAAAATGTCAGGTCTTAAAGAAATCTTTACAAACAAACTGTCACTTCTTTGAGAATATTCCATGAGAAACCGCCAATCCTTTGTGGATTTTATTCATAGAGAACTTTCAAGAATTCTGAGAATTCTTCTTTTAGAAACTATCAGTTAATTGAGAATTCTTCTGTATGTAACTGTCAGTTCATCAAAGATACTTTCTTTAGAAAGTCAGAATATTTTCAGTACGTTCTTCTAAGAAACTGTCAGGTTTCATTTGAGTTTCCGTTCCTAAGGAACTGTCATTTCTATGTAGAATAGTTCCTAAGAAACTTCAAAGCTCTTTCCTAAGAAACCAACTGACAATTCTTTACAAATTCCTTCCCCAGAACTTGTAACTTTTCTTAAAAATCTTTCTCAGTAAACTGTCACTTATTTTTCCTTAAATTTCTAAGAACCCATGAAACACTTCCTTGGGAATCCTTCCCTGAAATCCTATCAAACAGTTCTTCTAAAATTCTTTTCCCAAACACTGCCAGTCTTAGATCAACAGAGTAACCGATCTACAACACATAGCAACCGAAAGAAAAGGTGATGTCAAATCTCACTGAACAGCGGTGCGCAAGAGTCCAGCTAATCCTACGTATGCTTGATTTACCTGGTGACGGATCGTTCAGCGCGGACGCCCATGTCACGATGCAGAAAACCGAAATCGCGAGAACTGGGAGCATATTGCTACGTGAACGACGCGGCTACGTCAACTGACTGGCGAACGCCGGCCGTCCCGACGCTTTGCCGCCAACCAGCCGACGCCTGCGCGTCCTCGTACGCGGACCAGCCAAAGAAAATATCGCGAAATATCTGTTTACAATTGTCCCAGCGACGTGGCACGCGGACACAAGTGCCTCTTCACGCTGCAGGAGGGAAAACCGAGTTCCCGAGGCAGTTACTTTCATGCTAATTACATTACGTAGTAATTACTTCAACGATTTCCTCTCTCTTCCTTCACCGTAGACTATATCCTCCCCGCGCGTCTCCACTCGTCGTAGCCTTAAAAGACGGTTAATTACATAAAAGCAGAAATAGTTTAATTGAATGTTGCGAAGGAGGTGATCGTGGCGCGATCTACAAGTGGATGACGCGCGTAGAAGCGAGTCCAAGTGGGGGAGTAATAGCTCTCCATAGGAAATTAGTACCAGGGGACTTACAAGGAACTCGAAGTGCTCTCCAAATCATTTTCACGAAACTTTGCACGTGAAGCGATCGAGTATAAGGAATTTGCATGTTTTGCTGCAGCAGCTCGGTTGAAGTGGGTAATCATTTTTCCAGATGAGTAGCAAGCATTGTTCAGGAATTTATTTCAGGAGAAGGGCGAAACGAACACGTTCGGAGATTTTTCTGTTGATTTTATATGATTTCGTGATACGAAAAATATTTTTTTATACGTCAACAATATGAGTAGTACTGTCGATATCATTAGGTAGACTGGAAACTATATAAAAATATATATTTTGAATTAATTATTTTATCGTCTTCGTTATCAACAGCCTTTTCCCATCTAGTGTGCAAATTTTCAATGCCAAATCGATAAAAATCAATGAGTTGATGAATGATAAACAAGCATTTAAAATTGCCAAAACAACATTACTTTCTGGTCCATCTAATATTTATTAAATATAGCCATCGTACGAGGTATGAAAAATTAAAATCCACAAAATGGAAGTGTTTAGAGAAATCCGACTTTATGGGAGAAAAATTCACTGATTGTTCAACTATAAAAAAAAAAAATACTATGAAAACGAAGGAATGCTCTGTTTGAAGAAGAAATCAATTCGAATATTAGTGTCCAAGCTATTCATCCTGGCTCAACGAAAAATATGGTATCGAGAAAAACATGTTTGAAGTCTGACTGGCAACTATTCAAACAGTGCTAATGTATATTGCTCTTTTTGCGCGTTGTACTTTTCAAACCTTCATGGCTCCTACAATTCGCCAGGAATGAAATAGTGCAGTATTCTATAGACTTCAATCTATCGTTTCATAGCAAAAATGCTTTTCGAATTTTTTAACCAAAAAAGGACCACCCCCCCGACTAAGGAGGAGTAAAAAAACTTGCACACAAGAATTTAGAATCTCACTTTGCAATTTAGCAATTCACTTAAATTTCGATAGTACAAATTAATATTGACAGTTTTGAAATAAACGTTACATTATTTGTATTGCAACAAGAAAATTAGAATTTAATTTTAATGTAAAAGGTCCACCAAAATTTTTCCTTCGTTTGTTACAAGGTAAAGTTTGAGAAACACTGGCTTAACTTATGAAACAGTATTTCTTGAGAAATGAAATATTTCTTTACGAAATATCTAGTGCAGAAGTGAAGGTGTCCACTGACAAAGTGCACTCGTGGTACCGTATACTTTACGAATATAAAATTTATAGAGGGTGATCTAAAAACGAGGTCGAAGAATTTAGACGCGTCTACTGTTCGTAAAATCAGTCAAGGAATATTCAGTCAACATAGATCTCTCGTTTTTCGTTCGTTTTTCGTTCGTTTTTCTTGTTTCAGTTTTCCGTGAAAATCCCGATGGAAAGAAAAGCGAAAAGCTTTATTTCAAGTGAATTCTATTTCAATTTTCCATAAAAGATTTCCAAAACACCTACCAAAAAATGTATAGCGGTGTCAACCTGCACTTCTAACCGTAAATTCTTGTACCTCTTTTACTGGATCACCTTCTACATAAATAAAGTGCAACTCTGTCTGTTTGTTACCGCATCACGGGGAAACGATTAAAGTGATTGCACTGAAACTCGAAGCGAATATATAAGGTAACCTGAATTAAAATCTAACAAGCTACATGATATCGTAAAGTTCTCGCCAGCAAGGATACTTGTGGGGAGTGCCAATTATAAACCTACGCCCGATATCTCGTTTCAACAACAAAAAATTTGCAGTGTACACAGCATGATTTCGTACGAATTGTATTTCTAATTTTCGTCTTAGTCCTCGCAAATATTCCATAGGAATCGACGGTAGCCGAGATATCGATCCAATGCTTTCTTCCTTAAATATTCCATGGGGGTGAGTAACAGCAAAGTGCTGTTTATTCGTACTTCGGAAAATAAAATAAGAACCTTGCAAAATTTTTTTGGGTTATAAACAATTCAATAGGCACAAAGAAGCAGAGCTTACTAAGTTCAGTTTTTTTTTAGCCATAAAACAAAAGACAAGGATTTTTATACAAATATTCATTTATCGGAATGAGAACCAGTTTTAAATTTTATCAATCTACACATCATAAATGAATTTCATTATTTGGGAAAGCTGCAACACTGTACAAAGGAAATGAAAAAAGTATAATTTCCCATAAAACTTTTTCTTGGCTAAGGGTTGAACGCCAAGCTTTATGAGGAGTCCTGTAATTATAATATTTATAAAGTCCGAAGAACGTTCATAGTCAAGAATCGTAATGAATGAGGTCGATAAGTATTGGTTCCCCAAATATTCCAACATTTTTGCAAGTCTTCAGAACTCTCGAAAGACCCAACAACTCGCGTGCCTCGAAAATCCTGAGTCTTTCTGGTTTCCAGAGGTTCTCCTCGGCGCAAAAATGCAGGAAACGTGAGAGCACTGCAAACCATGAAAGAACGACGACCCCTTAAAATAAAGTATTCCAATGATAATTTTATTTTCCCGTTTCCTAAAACTACTAGAAGATATCCACTGGCGAAGTTGCCGAAGATGTTATCTTTACTTTATCGTTTCGCGAATACGTAACGAAATTTTTCATTACTTATCGATTTTAAAACTACGAAAACTTCGGGCAACTTCCTTTCGCCTCGGTAATTTCTATTTCGCAACAAAACTTCGGTATTCTTTACGCATTAAACGAATGCAAATCACCCCGTGCATGGGGAAGTTTAAAACCGACTTGTGAATTACTTCTGACCCGGGCATTTGCCCCTCGAGCTTAATCGGTCGTAAAGACCTCAAGTCATCGAACGCGGCGGGGGTGTGTAAGGAACCGTTTCGTTTACGAGAATGGTATTCGCGAGTGGCGGAAGAGAGCACCCCGTAACCTCGTTTCGCGTTCGTCTTAAGCTTCGAAAAATTTCAACGCGTTCGCGGAAGCTTTTACGGCGTTGTTTATACCAAACGTGCCGTGTCGTTTTGTTGTTTCATCTCGCTGGAATCGCGACATTAGCCGCACGAGGCTCTGGCAGGGTCGTATAAAGGGACCGGTATTAGCCCAGGCTGTGTTTGATTACGTTTATACGTGTATTGTGTTAGAAATTGCAGTGGCACTTGGATGGGATAAAAACATGAGAAATGTCCGGGCTTGAATTCTTGAGTGAAAAGGAGATGCGGAATTAGAGAAACTCTGCAAAACTGGTGGTTTTTATTATGAAAAATATTTTTATCAACCTAATTGCATATATTTTTATTTGGTGGGATTTGATGAAATGTTGTGCTTGGTTTTAGATTGGTAGATATTTAATTTAATTGCTTTATAATGTCAAGCCTCCATTGATATATGTATTTTCTGTTAATATAGTCCTTTCTACTTCTATATTCAGTTTTTATAATTATTACTTTTTATGCAAAAATGATTTTTATTATAAATAAAGATAAAGAAATTTTTATTTGTGTAATCAATATAACATCAAACACAACATTGAATTCTAAACTCTGGACTCAGATTTGTAATTACTATTGAATATACACAAAAATAATACTGTTTTGTTGAGAATTGTTTTACATTTACTTTTTATAGTATCTATTTTTCAGTAAACTCAACAGTTTCTGAAATATTTATGAAAAACTGGCGTTAGTGGCGTTAAACGATAACCGTGGGGTATTTAATACAGTATTCGTAACAGTTTAGTAAAAGGGCATGTAACAAATTAGGTTGATACAAATATTTCCATAATGTCCTATGTTAGTGTAGAATGACTGGACTATTTATAACCATATTCTGACATGCTCTACCGAATGCAATTATGTATGCGTACATGGCGTGCTTAACTCTCACAATACCAAGCCCTTTTTGTTACATGGACTAACAAGCAGGAAGTGCTTTATATCCACCTAATAAAAACTTGGAATGTCTAATAAAAGCTCTACAGAAACTTTATGTTCCGAACCATAACTGGAAATTGAGGATTCAAAGTAAAATATTCCATTAAAAATTTTGTAATGTATTTCAAACAAATAATTTAATACAGAAATATTTCAAGTTATACATACTTTAAGTAATTTCAGTCACTTACACTTTTGAGATCACTGCAACTCCGACATGAGAGTTGTCTCTATATGTTCCATACACATATACAATATTTGTTACATAAAACACATAGATTTGCTGTATAGTTTACTTTATTGCATTTTTCGTGCAGCATTCCCGCATACGCGAGGGAGAACATCCAAGTTCAATTTCAACTTTTTTCGAATTCCTATGAATAACATTTACGTTCACGAAGACAGAAATGCTTTTACACGATATATAACTGTTTTATTATAGAATTTTTAAATGATTGTTTTAGAAAAAGTCCTCAAAATAATAAATATATATAATAGTATAATAATAATAATAACATTTCTAATTGAAACAACTTTACACACTATGTGAAAGAATAAAACATTTATGTTTTCGTATAAAGAGATACTTTCGCGCAATATCTAACTTTTTCAGTAATAATTCTGACTGGAATTCACGAATTACGTAGTAATATCGTGGGCATTCAATGGTCCTCCCCACGTCTTTGGTACTGCGAGGTTTAAATTGCTAATGGAAGCTTTAAGAAGCAGGTTCAACAACTAAATCGCTTCCGAATGGTGAAAACGTTTTCTGCCGCTGCAAGCACAGATAAAGGAACGGTAAATCATTCCGTATCTAGGATGATTTGAAAGAAAAATCGGTGGCTTAATGCAGTTTCAAGAGAGAAGACGTTAAATTATGCATCGAAATGGAGGCAAGACGTATGTCGTTTAAAACACATGAAAATACAATTAGAACACGATTATTCGAATACTATACAACCATGTACTCGATAAATTAATCATTGCAAATATAATTGCAAATATATATTCGTAACTTTTGTATTTTTTTCGATATAAAATGAAGTTGATATTTTCTTTCATTAAGTAATTTATTATATCACGGAAAAATTGGATTTAAAGGAATCCAGAGATTTGTTTTTTGCCTCTTGCAAAATCAACCCCGCTCAAATCAAATGGCCACCGTGTATAGTTCGCGTTGGACACCCTTGGTTACTCTACAGATAACACACGATTGATTCCTATTGCACGCACGAACAGTATGAAAGAAATGAATGCGAATCAACGTTTGATTATTCTTTGAAAATATCGTCGCGGTCATAAATTCGTTTGATTGGATAGATCCGAATTGTCAGAGTAAATGCTAGACGCTGGAACGCGGAACAGCTTGCTAGGTGCATTGTTGCGGAAAATAATTATTTGTTTTCATTACTCCATATAGCTTTCTATGCTCCGATACGTCACCGAATATACCATTTTTTTTCTGTTCCTGTTTCCATTGTTTTTTCTTTTCAGGGGAGGTTTTTGTCAGCTACTCCATGCTACGACATACGCATCGTCACTTCGTTTTGTTTCGTTTCGCATGAACTGATCGATCGTACGTTTCGAAGAATATGCACGCGAAAATGGTAATTTGTCTGTTAAATTTTCCATGAATTCTGTTTCGTTAGATGCATTGCTGGCGACAAAAATAATATTCACTTTGACCAGCCACGTTAATGCAATGTTCATAGATATTCTTACACTGTTTCATACCTCACCTAACAGTAGCACTCAAAAAGTTTTATTACAAAACAATTTTTTTTTAACATCTTCATTACACAATTGCTTAAGAAAATACGATATAAGACGACCGCGCTGATAAACACGCCAAAAGAGGTATCAGCCAAAGTGGTGCCGTAAAACCTAACAAAAATCGAGAACAACACCGTAAACTACCCTCAACTTTGTGGCATTCGTGTCAGTGCTAATCTCGAAGTGCTCCCTGAATATAATAGTGCTCCACGTGTGATAATTCGAGCCCACTACGGATAATATGCAAGGTCCGCGTGTTGCCAGATGGAATCGCACCGGCCAGATGTTGTTACGTACAATTGCTTTCACTTACTGCTGGTGTACGGTTCCGTGTTGTGTTCTGTTCACCGCGTGAAACACCCAAAATAGGACGAGTTTTTCCTCGAATTGCAACCAGGTATTCGTGTCCGCGACCGCCAGCCCTTTTTTTCCACATCGGTTGTTGTTTTAGAGAGAATATTTCTGGTCCTCAATCAATAATGGCCCTCGAGCTGCCCGAGTTTGCTGGAATGCCCGAACGTTTGAGTCAAATTAACGATTCAGTGCCTCCAGTGTATTCTTCTAAAGAATCGATTCGCTCCAAGAATCCATGCTCCCTGTACTCCTTTTTCTGTAATTATTCCGAATCGTTCCTTTATTCCGAACATTCGTAGTCATTCCGTTTGAGGAGTAGATTCCAGGAAATTTTTCCAAAGGGTACAGAAACAATCGTCGAATAAATCGCGTGGATCCATACCTGATTTTCTGCTTCCAAAAATTTTTAAACAATTTTTATAGTTTTAGTTCCGTCGTTATATGTAAGTAGAGGTATTATGTTTTTTTCATTTCGTATAATTCGACGAAATACAGTAGCGTAAAAAAAAAACAAGGTAACCAGTACTCAACGTAATTTAAAGTTCTTGTATATCAAGCAAAGTTATAGTTGTGTATACAGACAGAATAACAAATTCGCAGCTGAGTATTTGCTAGATTTAATAAATAAAATCTGCGAAAATAACCTCAATTTTGTTTACAGGAACGTCTATGAATGTAATTTAAAGTCTTGTTAACTAACCATTTCATCAGTAGACTAAGGACCACTTGACCAACTGTTTGAATTTGCAAGTAAAAATATTGATGACGTTTCATTCATATTTATACGCGTCCGAATACGTCCGCAAGCTCGGGAAGAAATAACTCTCATAATATAATAACGTGAGCTTTAAACATATTGCGTGTCGGTTATGTCAATGCTAAGACATTACATTCGTGATATAGGCACAGTGTTCCACGGATTCCAAGACACGCCACGCTGTCGTTAACGCAGTAATACATGGGCCATTGTTTCATTCGCATGATTTTACCGTGCGACCCGTCGTTTTAGCGCAGACAGCCTGTGAGTCGCGATTTTATTTCGTTCGTGCATTCATAATAATTTTCAGACTATTTTGTTAACGTTTATCTAAACACAATAATTCTAAACAATTATTTCACACTATGGGATAATTACACTAATGTTTGATATAATGCGAGGGGGAAAATTAATAAATTATGAATTAAGGGGTATCATATAATTTATGGTAAACCAGAGTGAGGAGTCGTTTTGAATCTGAAAATAAATAGAAAATGTCAAATAAGATTTGTTCGTAAAAGGCTTCGTTTGCATGCAAAATAATTTTGTTTTATTTAAAAGCCCAGTAAGGAAGACGTCTGACCACGACTAGTCACTTCTACTTATGTAGGTGTTCTTTTTTTTTATTATGGTGGTATTACCTGCTTTTTGTGGATCTTTCAATAGTATAATCAGTTAGTTTCAGTTGAAAAAAATGATGCCACACCTGCAACATTATTATCAAGCTTCTAAAGTGAAAATAAGTAGAAGTAGCCGATAATAGTCAGCCATGTCAAACAATTCGCATTAAATCTCACGCTTACCCTGTAACTTTTTAAAATCAATTTTCACATGAACAAATCCTCGTGTGAAAAACATCTACTCCACATTTTCAATTCAATATTATCTGCAAAAACACCGTTACTCCCGTTTTTTGACCATTCCACAAATTTCGTTTCTATATTTAATTTTCGTTCGGCATTAAAAACAGATTGCTGATTTCACACCTGTACACTATATTTTAATATAAATCGCATATACAAAACGTATTCAAAATACATTTTCATACATCAATATAAAAATATAAGTATTTCATTTTGCATATACTCTGCATACGTTTAGCGTATGTGTATTTTCATGTGCATACGAATGCATAAAATTTCCCACCTATGATGATTGACATCTCATCTATTATTTCACCCTCAGAAAATAAATATATAAATATAAGGAGGGTTGAACAAACTCTATTTTGAATTTCCACAGAATAAATTAGAAACTAAATAAATGATGATACCGAACAATGCTTTTTGACGTTGAAAGCAGACATGAGCTTAAAGAAGAAGACTCCGAAAAATGTTTTCAGGGTATCTCGATCGATTCACGGCCAAAAACAACCTGCTCTGGCCCGAGTTTAACAAGATTGTCGCGTGCACATTGGTGCAAGGCACGTGGTTCGGTACGAGTGTGTTCTCGCGGTTGAATTCTCGAGACGCGTCGGGGATCGAAGCCAAAAGCTGCAAGGATCGATTTCAATTTAGCGGCCGTTTAAGCGTGCACGCTCGTGGCTAACGAGCTTTCGAAAGTCGTAGATAGCCGACAAGTTGGCCTACACGGACGGCCGCGGCTCGAAACCACCCTTCGGAACTTACCACAGTCAGCCAGCAAGCACCGCGAGCACACGTGTAACACGACACCGATAACTCCCTTATATACCTATAGAATATAAGTAGATGTACAGCTGTACAGGGTGGTCCATGTCAATTGGCCCTGAAGAGAATCTCTGCCAGGGTGCAAGGTGCGAAAAATCTCTCTTGATGGGTTGAGTTGAACTCCTCAGGTCCCTCTTCCAGGGAGCTATGAAAATGACCTTTAAGTTATATTCATTTCATAGCAAGGAGAACTATCTGAAAGTTGAATTAGAATCTATTAATCAGATAGAAAAAAAACAGTGTTTACTTGTGACACAAATAAGTATCCATTGAATAAAAATTGAAATCGTGAAAAATGTATTGCTTAGTCGGTATGAATTTGTCTAATGAACGCCAAGAAATAAAAATTTAGAGTGAGACAGTGAGTATGAATAGCAATCAATTTTATCCTTCTACCTTAGTCTCACGTGTGTACTAACACTTTCTTCTTCGTATTTTGCAAATAAGCAAGAAAAAAGTACATTTAGATGTATAATAAAACACGAACTGTTTGCAATGCATACATTTTATATTTTTATCGAACAATCAGTATAATTTCATACTTACTGTAATAAGAAACTATTTAATAATTAATTAAGTGTCCAGTAACCATCTTGTTCCTAGCATTTTCAAGAATACGTACAGAAATGGTGAAATCAGGGATTAGTCCAAGAAACTACAATAAATGATCTTCCACGAGGACGTTCCCTCCAACCAGACATCAACTGCAGCTGGAACCCACTTGGCGAAGGATATACCCTCGAATCCGAGTCCGCATTAGACATGTTCGACTAACTCCATCAAAATGAGACCACATATACTTCGATGACCTCAGATCCCACCCCCTCGAATGGAAACAACTTGTCAAAGTGGAAATTTTACACCTTACCCAGTTTGTGGAACACTCCTCGACTGGACTGACTAAAATAGGACACCCTGTACATATGTACAACGTTTGTACATAGATACATCGTAAGATCTCGCGGTGGCAGGCATTGTTAACGTCTAGAAAGGATAAGAGCATCGTGGAAGGTGGCCAGGGACTGTTTTACTGCTTTTCCAGCAGCGGTGGCGAGTCGATGGAATGGCGTGCGGTTCTCCTTTCACAGATTAGGGAGAGCGTGTATGCGGCTGCGAGAAACGAATTTACGTTCGGCAGGTAGATTGCACATTATGGTCGCCATTCTCTACGGGCACGGTTTCCGTATTCTTGGAACCCCCTTGTTCTTTGATCACTCTTTTCACGAATAATTCCTTCGCGCCGTTGAATGAGATATTATGGTGATTAAATCGCCCTGTATTCACCCCGACTTAAGGGGATCCCTTTCTATTCTATTATGGGCCATCATACGCCCAGGTGCATCGAAAGAAATTGATTTTTTCAACGATTCCGAAAGGAATATTTCTCCTGTTCCAAAGTTACCCAGGAAAAACTGCCACAAAGTGAATTTCCACAAGGTAGCCAATTCGTATTAGTCCCATCTTAAATTCTTTAAATACTAGAACTCGTATAAGATTAAATCTAGACTATAATCTCTGGTAACTTATGATGATCCTTTAAGACAAAATTAATCCCCAAAGATCTTTTGATATAAAATTAATCCTCGAAAATCTATCCTTTCATTTCACTTATCAGTTATACCTTGAAATTTACGCTATGCGAGTAATATTAACAGAAAGGATGAATTATTACATAAGGACAGAACACATGGGGCAAGAGAAATATAAAACCAGCCTTTTATTCGCATAAAATCTTTTCGACGCTACAGAGTCTCTTAAAAATACCGTAAATATACAGGCACTCGTTTCAACGAGCTACAGCGCATAAGCGTAACGGCAACTCTGATAAGTACTCGTATGACGCTAAATACGCGTCCTACTATCGGTTCAAAAATCCCATCAAACGGCCAGCAGAAAATATTCAACACCTGAAAAACTTAACAATAGTCGCTTTGATTGCTTGAAATTCTACGAAGTAACATGGTTCGCGATTAAATAAATTATTATCGTTGTGCATAAAACAAAACGGTGTAGATTTGTTTCAACAAAAGATCCATTGAATTGTGAGAATTATTTAAATTATTCTTAACACATTAAAAGTTCTCAATTAATCCTTGGCGTTCTTATGTCGAGCGGGGCTCGATAAAAATGCACCGAAATTAGAAAATTTGGACAAATCACAGAAACTTATTAAGGATCATGTCCTTTGGTTGTTTTGAGTCCTCTGAGCTTTCAGAATTCGTGATGGAAAAAATAATAAAAGATTATACATCGCATAAAGTAGATTGCTCTCGTTGCAGGCACGGATCATGACAATTTTATAAATTATCCTTAACTCGTTAAAAGTTTTCGATTAAACGGACCCCAGCAGAGGATATTAAAAATCAGAGAAATTTAACAACGCTCGTATCCTTTGATTGTTTGGCGTTCCATGCGCTCGCAGAGCTCGTGATGGAAAAAATGGTAAGAGGTTGTGCATCGAACGGACAAAGTGGATTGCTCTCAGCATCGATCCATCGAATCGCGAGAATTTCTCCCCGACAGATAGAGGAGCGCCTTTCACGGAAAGAAATCGGGCAAACCGTGTTTTTGCACAGCACGTCAAGTAAATCGTACAAAACGTTGCGATGATATTGCGATGAAAGGAATCCGACGTGAAACGAAGCAACATCTTCCGTGTCGATCCCTTTTTCAGACAACCGCCGTGAGTCGAATTGAAAATGAACGGCGTCGAATAAAGTATTGCCTGAAGAAATGACCTTCGAGAATACCGGTATAAGGTGTAACGTAAGAGGCGAAATACAGGGGTTGGGAGGGGGGGGGGGGGCGAGCCAGATCTTTTCTTCTGTTTTTTTTTCTCCCTCGTCGTTTTAGCTTCCTTCCATCCGGGACGAACGTTTCACGCTGTCTGAGCTGATCGAGGCGTCGACGTGATGTTAGCGAGCAGTCGAATATCGCCCGACCAGAAACACGTAACACTCGTCGCAAACGCGCACAGGTTTCGCCGAATTGGGCAGGGCTGTGGTGTTGTCGCTGCAAGTGTTGCAGAAAATCTTGCCACAATTCCGACAATGGTGCTGAAACGGAAACAGTAAACAATTTTCAACGACGAGATGCAATATTCGCGAGAACACGAAGATTGTTTAAAGGTAGGTAAAATAGCTGCATAATTTGATATTTATTTTTAATTTTTGACGAGGACTTTACTTACAATTTACGCATAGTGTACTTGTATGATGTATTAATAAATCACACGGAGACCAGGCATTTTGGAAGAAAATAAAAGTTTGTTCAGGGATAGAGTTGATGTGTCAATTTGTACATCACTCGATGCATTTCTAAATATGAAGTATGAAATATTAATGATGATGAATAGTGATCATGATAATCAGAGAATAATATTACTGATAATAAGCTAATGCGGTAATAATAAATTCAACATGAATATGGATGTTTCCGTTTTAGGGATCACAAGATATTTAAAGGGGACGCTCAAAGTAATTAAGCATGTACAAAATTTAATTACTTTAGGGCAGTATTTTTCAAGATTTATTAAGCTTGTCACAATCAGAAAACTAAATAGATGAAATATAATATTTTTCAATCAATATTGAAATTGTTTCAAGAGAGTAAATTCAAAGAGAGTAAAGAGTTTCACGCAGACAAAATAAAATGCCTGATGCCACCAAGACGAAATTGTTGGACTCAAAATAATTTGGAAGCTTCCGTAGCAGCAGCAGCTAAAAATTATAAATTGAAACTTCTGAAAGAATGTGTGCGGAATGACTAGGGGTCCTGGTGGGAAATACTTTTAATTTCTCGGTAGATGCGTGATCTATGTAAATGGCGACCACTGGACAGCGGGGAGACCTCTTTTAGTCGGCACCACGGAAGTCTTTTGGGCTCCAAGGGCAGTTCAACAAGGGGCCGTTGCGCGTGTGCTCCGAAACGGCCGAACATCAAAGCGGAGCGAAGTTATAAGAGGGTGCGAATTCGGACGCCGAGTCAGAGGGAGCAGAAACTCAGACAGCAGAAAGTTAGATGGCAGAGAGTCCGTTGAGCAGAGGAGTCAGAGTATAGAGAAGTCAGAGAGCGAGCGGTAAAATAAATACCCATGTGTGTCGAGAGACTCGACGGCTATGGAGGACTACTTTTCAATGGACTACGTTAATTATATTGATTGTACTGTTACGTAAAAGTTGGAGTTTCACTTTTAGAGTGAAATGTTTCATAGTAAACGAAAACAAAAAATTGAACAGTTCTTTTCTTATAATATAAAATATTATAAGATAAATATATAATAATTTGAACGTGGTTAAATAAAAGAAAATATATATAGAAATATATTTCATAATCACTGATTTCAATGAACCATGGTTGGAGTTATTTGCTAAATCTTTTAACAAGATGAAATTCCCACAAAATCATACTATTGATAGCTAGAATTGTTTCGAAAAAATTGACACAAAAACAAGAATGGAAATAATTCTGTGTTCCTCTTCGCGACAATGATCGACCACACACTTCACATTTAATATTAGATAAGTTAAACGAGCTCACATATGAAATTCTGTCACATCCACCGTACTCCCCAGATTTATCGCTCACTGATTCCCCTATTTTTCGCCACTTGAACAATTTTCAATTTGAGGGAGGAAACGTGCCACGAACAAAGATTTATAGAAAACGCGATTTTTAGAATTGAAGAATGGAAAAATGCTTCAAACATGAATATTTTCGTTTTTGAAGTTGTATTACTAAAAGAGTGAAGCGTTTCTATTTTTCCCCTTAAACTTTCACATCAATTGCTTATAGTAAACTATTTAGAAAAAAAAATAATAACAATATTCTCATCGTTAAATTAAACAAGAATAATTTTCTTATATTGGACGAAATTTTCCAAAGTTAAGTTAAGAAATGTCAAAAATAAATTTGTTATGTACAATATAACTGTGGAAGGAAGTGTTTTTGTACTATGAGATGCAAATTTGGTGCTGATCTGAATTCTCAGATTATTCCGAGTGGCATATACCCGACATTTAACCTTGCGAGAAAACTAATTAATTGGAATACATAAACTTGATCAGTGGAGTAAAATTACACGTTAGAAATACAGGTTTCGGAGGTGGTATAAAATTAAACGTGGAAAAGTTCTATGTTCAGGAAGTTTCCAGAAGGAATAGTTATTTTCTAATTGCGTGTAATTACTAAAGTTGAACATCAGGCACGCGAGGGTAGTTTGGAATCAAATCTGGGCAAATTATTTTAATTAGGCTCGTTCGAGTCAACACGGTACGCTTACCAGGCTGTAAAGAAAACAAACATAGATGGATTACCTTTCATTTAATCTATATAACCTCCTCATTTTTAATAGAAAAGAAACCAGGATTTTCCTTCGATGCTTTCACTTAATAATAACAAATAATATTGTCTGTATACATATTTAAAGAGATCAATAATTTATTAAATTATTAAAAAAAAGAATTGGTTGTACCCTTCATACCATATTTCGACACATTACAGGAAACGCAAATATATAAATAAAATTTTATGTTTTCCTTATTTCCCAGCAATGTTTTATTGTTGTTAAAAATTGAAACACAACGTTTAGATCTTCCACGGGTCAATAAAACATTGTTGATGAAGAAGAAAACCATTAAGCTCCGTACATTGGTTCGATAAATGCATAGGAACAAAGATGATGAAAATTCAAGAAACGTCTATTCGCATTATTACCGCAGACGTGGTCGAGCGTCGCTCTCGATTTTATCGCGAAATCAAAAACGAACATTGCACAGCCGGCTGCTCGCGGACGCAATAAAGCTTTCAATCAAAATGATACATCGCGTCATCGACGATCCCACTTTCATTTACATTCGACAATCGCAATATTTTGTTGGGTTTGAGGAGATCCAGTGGCGATGAAGTGCACTGGAAAAAAAATTGAACAACGAGATGTAGAGTCGCCAGAGTCGCCACGGCGAAAGGGGAAAAAGAACTTGCAACGTAGTTGTCAGTTATGGATTACGTTGGCGTACGAGGGAAAAAAGGTCCGCTAACTTGCACCTGAAGCTGGCACGCGGACAACAGTCCACAGCGGAGCTTTTTCGCCAGCTGGCTGAGACTTCATTGTCCTTGCGTCAGCTTCAGGTAAAAGTGCATCTGATATTCTCTACTGTTGTCTTGCAAGTCGTAAGAATTTTTTTTAAATTCGCGTTGCGAAGTGAATATTTGAAAAGATAAAAATTATGTGGTAGGCATAGTAACAGGAAATATATAAGATATGTATAAAAAAAAAGGAACAATTTTATTGGAAAATAAAAATATATTGCATTTTGATCTTAGTCATAAAAAAAGAAATGTATAAAGCTTCGAGGAGGTAAACCACCAAGATAATGCTCACATTTTAATATTTATAAGAGGAACTATTTCTCTTAGTATTCATATTTCTAAATTTTTTCTAAATTTGACTTTTTTTGAACATGTATTGAAAAAATCGAGGTGCGGATAAAAATTACGTCTCCCTCAAAATCCAGCAAGATTTGTGCGGACCATTTTCTTCTATCGGCAGATATAAATGAATTATCATAATCTGTCCTGCATGCATCGCTCTGTCGATTAACGGAATAGAGAAAATAAATTCAACGTGGACGTTTGGATGCTTAGTCCACTGAAAAGTGCGCTTAAAAGTGAAAGAAATGGACTTATAAAATTTCTCGAAGCTTTGATTAATTCAACGTTGAAACACTAATTAAACGCAGTGACGCGAGACATGCATTTGGACGAGGGAGTCTCTTAAATATTTTAATTAAATATATTTCCTCGCTGAATAGGTCAACGAAACGAAATCCCCAAGTAAAAGGATGCAGGCCCTCCCCTGCTAAATAGATGCTTCTATAATTTACGACATTTAGAGTTCTTTTCCGTCGATCTACCCCTTTCGTCGTTTAATGAAGAACGTTTCAATATCGCAGAGGCTACAAAGTAAGTAGAGACAGTATAAAGAATGTTCCGTACTCGCAAGTGATCGTCGAGTAACTTGGTATCACCTGGGACGAACGAGCACTCGAGAGAAAAAAAGAGACGGACGTGATTGAGGAACACGCTGGACAATTCAAACAATGAGAAACACTTAAGGATTTGCAAACCGCGAGGATAAAAGAGAGCCGAAAGGGAAGAACAGAGAGAACTTTATGGCATCTATACGTTTCGTTCGCTTGCCACCCTTCCGGCTACCTCTCCTTTTACCACCCACGATTTCTCCATTACCCGGTGGTCTTTATTTTCGAGCCATTACCGACGCTCTATTATAATAATGCGGAATTCGTCGACTAAAAGGGAAAAAGAGAGACGGGGTGGGGTGTTGGCGGGATCTGGCGCGACCACCACTCTAAATTTTACATCTAAATTGAATCCCCCCTAAGTAAGATGGCGAACCTTCGGTCATTGGAGGGCGGTTGCCGGTTATTACCGAAAAGTAAGAGCCCGAATAATATCATCCAGATAACCGATTTCCTCGCGAAGTTAATTATTGAACCGTCCCATCAACATGACTTACGACCGAGTCGCAGTAGATTGGCGACTGCAACTTCCTACCCCTGTGCGACTACCTTCAGCTCGTCCTATCTTCGCGGAAATAGATATCTACTTATAGATACTTTCCAGCACGAATAAATCAGGCTGACGATCCGAAACGGCAGATACTGTCTTCCGAATGATCGACTATGGACGGTCTCGGTGATTCACCAAGTCCGCATCACCTGACAACTTGTGCATTCTGTCAGGAAGCTGGTTGGACGACTTACTGTGAATGCCTTAGTGATATTATAAACAAGTTAGAGTTATAAGACACTCTGGATAGACTAATATATTGGTTGGAGATAATTGGAAAATATTTAGGGTGAATTTATGGTGGTACCTATTCTTGATAACTCACCAGATAAAAAGCACTATCTAGATTTATTTTATGTGACATCTAACAATTTCTTAGTTCTTTAAGGAATAACCCTATCACTCATGTGAACTGCACGCATCGATTAACTCCACTTTTTGAAAAATCTCAAGTTAAAATTTTTAAGTGTCAAAGCACTTGGTATAGTCATAACTTTTTATATTTATAATAACTTTCCTAAATAATAAAGATTAACACAATGTAAATCATATTGCATGGAAGCATCAAAACATGGAAAATGAAAAGATACCTTTTGTTGTAGTCAAAACAATATCAACAGCCGAGATCGCTTAAGACTTAAGCCCTCTACATGATTCAAGTATCCTCCATCGGCCTTCTCTTGGAACAAACGTTCTATAATAGTACGCACCATCCGTCTGTCAAGTGGAGAAACAGACTAGCGTAACAGTGGAAGTCGTGTCTGGCGTGATTCACGGTAGCCTAAATAGCCTTCAACGGCCATTTAAGTTTGATGGGACTGTATTTGTTCTCGCCTTCGTGCCACGAAGGGTATCTCAGTCATTTTCCGCACGATCGCATGAACGATTTTTTTCTTAGAAAATCGTTAACCTAATTGGACGTGTCGTATTACCCCTAAGCTGTTTCATTGTCGGAACACAGACCCGTGTATAGCGAATTAAAGGAAACAACATTTGGATAAAAATCTCAATCATAATAAGAATGATAATATAATTAAGTTAGTAAGATTTAATTTCCTGAGTTGTGATTATAGAATCGGTTTATCTGTCATTGTCAATTTATTTTGGAAAGACAATTTTTGAAATAGTGTTTTCATTCAATTCGAAGTATGTCAAGATTTATTCTAGTTCTGGGAATGAATAATAATAAGCTCGACGGAGTAAATTTAAAAAGTTTTGTCGAGTAATCGCGTTTATCGTTTTAAGTGGACAATTGTGTCGTCCAGAAATGGCGTATCTAAATTGTCACGAAACTCCGTTGTTATTTTCTGAACCCAATAATGTTCATAAGCACCGAGCAGAACGCAGACATGGACGTAATTATCGAAAATACGTTTAAAAGCATTTCTCGTAATATCGTTTTCTGTTACAGTCGATACGTAAGACGTTCGACATGTTTCACTTATTAACATCTGCGCGCAAATCGATATTGACCATAATGCAACGTTATGAAGCCATTTCGGCATTGCAAACGATGGTACCTCCTTATTCCAATTTGCAATTTATACGTTCCAGCATCTGGTAGCTGCAGTATACATGCGCGCCCGACGATATTTTTTGAGCCCGATTATTAAACGAAACGATTACCAACGAAAACGTCCTGCCATAAACGAACCAAATTTTCGTGAAAATTTCTATCAAGCACATAATGAATTAAACAGACATAATTTCAGTATTTCTAGTGGATGCGAAAAATGGTCCATATTTTTTAATACCTTGATGTACTTTTTTACGTTATGTCGCATTCAGTTTGTGTAATTAAGGAATCCATCAGCAAATGTTAGATTAATTGAAGAAAACTATTGAGAGATTTTGGAAACTCTACTTTTATATATTATACGAAAATGAATTACTGTGCAACGCAAGTCTTTCTTTATTGTAAAAATGTATGCATCAAAGAGTTAATTATCATTTTTCAATGAAAAACGGAAAATAAAATGCGAGGCAATTTTCCCGCGAGCTTTCGAATCGGAACGATGCAATTATCAGAAAATGAATTACAAACATGATACGCATATTCCTATACAAATCAGCCAGAAATTAATTTGTCATAAAGTAACGAGGTCGTGCAGAATATTGAAATTTGTAGAAATTACAGGTTAAAAATAAAGAAGGTATTATAAATTCGTTTACAAAATTTAATCTCTACAATTCGAATGATCAAAAATCTCCTCAATTAGTAAATTAAAAATTGGTACAATTTGGTACGTATACATTTATTTATTTCAAATGTCAACTTATTGTTTCCCCATTTCCTTATTTGAAAGCATTTATTCTTTCTTAATCATCAATCGAATATTTAATTGACCAATAGCAATATGTATAATTCGAATCTTCAAAACGGTTTTATGATTGTCTCATGTGTTTCAATAATGCTGTACATATTGCATTGCTTATTGCATAGCCTGACGTACACGTACCCCATAATACACGTCGCCTGTCGATCGAAAAATGATTTAAAAAAAAGTAGAATCCAAGCAAACACAACTATTCAAAATTCCATCTAAAAGAAACGTCACGAACAAATTTGTTCGCGAGGTCTCCAAGACATCCTCCTGCCCCCCTCTCTACCGTCTGCTACTAGTTTTTATACGTTATTCCGTTATCCAGACACCCTCCCGTAACTCGACAACCGAACACACGGCCCCCGTACACAACGATCCAGCCGCAATTCACGGTAACAGCGCCCCTACACATGGGAGCAAATTCACCATCTTAACGCCACCAGCCACGGCAGGTGGCAGCCACTAGTAACGTTGGGTTGGGGGTGGGTTATTGTTTTGCATGCCTTTGCATGTGCAAGTACGCAAGCTTGCATTCGCCTCGGTTTTTCCAGGAAGCCCCGCCACCGGGCCGCGTCTTTCCCGCACTCGTGAACACATCGGCTGGCCGACCGACAGGGCTTAACCACCGGCATGATTTCAGCCACACGTTCACCCATGGGTGGCCTATTCTATATTAAACAGTATGGTAATACTCGCCGCGCTACGAAAAATAAGTAACAAGAATAACCCCTAGACTGGCTTGTTATTATGCAATAACTTACCACCCCGTTCCAACGCCACGCTGTTCCTCCAGTCATCGCTTCGTAATGCCCCGTGTCTTCCTCGCGCCGTCGTGCCAGCTTTCGCGGGGGTGGAAGTGAAGGAAGAAAAAAGAGAAGGGAATGCGGTCTAAATGTGTTTTATGGGCCGCGCAACGTCTCTATCACGACACCCGCTGAATATGCATGCCCGACGTCCATGCATCGCACATAATCGTTGCGTTCGACCGGCTGATGGCGCAATAATGTGATTGGAATGTGTCTGAGGGACGTTTCAAAGGCCGAATTTATGACGCCGTACGCCTAGTACAGGCTATTTTTGGTAGGCATCTGCCACGAATATTCATGCATCTGTCGTCTAACTTTGTTGACATGCAATTCGACACGGGTTCTGGCTTACCCGGGACTGTAGGTAAATGTATACCTGAAGCATTTGATGGCTGGGCGCCTCTGGACTTTGCAGCGATGTCAATTGTCGAGAAAGGACCAAAGGGTAGAATCAGTTGGGTATAATTAGTGGACTTCGCGGAACGACATATCTTTGATATATTTGATAGAAGGTAACTGTTAAATTTTAAAGATTAAATATAAACTAGAGAAAATATTCCAGGCGATAAAATTAGATCAGACTTTATATTCGCATCAGGTACATATGCATTAATACTTTTTCGTATCAGCGTTCGAGTATTCTTCGTGCCTTCATAATGTAAACCAATTACAGTCGTTAATCATTTTTAATTCTTTTGTAGCATTATGTTTCCGTAATCAAACTTTTTGGCCACTAAACGATTGCAATAAACGACCCTATTTCCTGCAAGTCCCAGACTAGCCCATCAATCCCTTCAAAGAAATAGACTTTCGAAGCATGGATTTGTAACGACAATTCCGCTAACGAGTCTGCTAATAACGAGAACGGATATAACTTTTAATCATTTCGACATCCTCTCTGGAATAATTAGAATAAAACCATTAAATTGTCAGGAATACCTACGTTTACGTTTCAATCCTTTTATCGAATAATTACATTTATTACATTTCACAGAGGTATAGAGGTGGAATCATTTAATTCTAGTGATTTCATCGTATGAGAAAGGTAAATTTGCACAGTTTTATTATTTTTAGCTCCGATCCTCAATAGGTTTTACATTTTCATCAAATAGTACGAATATCGAATTAAATTCGCATTTAATGATAAAATTTTGTTGTATAATCGCCGCTGATAACTTTTTTTTTCTACAATGAGATTACGAGCGAAAAAAATCCTAAAATTGATCCCTTAAACATAGCATAATAACTCTATTTCTGCAATATTCCGAATAAACTCAAAATAAATATTTGAATATACAATCCCCCAATTTTCAAGTAAAATGCTATCTTTAAATACCATTTTAAGATCTTATCGCAGCGAATAAACTAGCATTCTGATAATTAAGGTAAATTGTTTACTACGTGAAATAATATTTTAGCCAACTCTGTCTGGGACCAGCACAAGTTCGGCCATCGAACGCGACACACTCGTTATCCTGTCACAAACCAACATTTTTCTTCGCCACCATTGGCTTCCGAAAGCCTTCACATGATTACCAGAGGGCTCTGATTGAACGTTTTCAAATGGTAATCGAATCGATCCTATCCCTGCTTGAAACAACTTTCCTTGCACCGGGTCGAACAGTGGTAACAAATTGCTCGAAACGAATCAACTCTACCCCCTTTTTTTCCTCCTTTCACGTTTATGAAAGTAAAGGGTGGCGGCGCCATTAGCGCGCTGGCGTCAAGAAGCTCCAGTAAATCGTGTCTATCGTGCACGTCCACGAAATTTCGATAAGATCCATGGGCACATAAATTTTCCCGCGGCATATATCCGTATGACGAATGCACGAATACACTCTCCCGCCGCCATTCCTTATCGATGCACGCAACTGCGCCTCGAAACGATCTGATCTGGCTGAATACTTTAAGTGCTTATATCGTGCCTCCGCGTGATTCAGCCCCCGAGAAAAAACCGGAAACTTTTGCAACTTTTTCCTGCTCGCGATCGCCCCGATGCACGCTCCCCCTCTCGATAGGCTCGTTGTTTTAAAGACATCGTTTTGCTTCTCGACACTTCCATTTCGTGACCAACCACGACGAGAACAGTCCACTTGAAGTCGAACCAGCATGGGGGAGAAAAACGAAAATGCTAATCACATGTTAACCGTTTTGATTGTACACTTTGGAATATTTACTGCGGTAAGTGGTAGGCAGTGAGGAAATTAAACTGTTGAAAAGAAGGGATTACGACTTGTTTATTTATCAATCTGTGTAATTAAGAGTGTCAATGAAATGTGTATGATATTGTGTATAAGATTATTAAGATATTTAAAGTTAATGGTGCTGCCAACCGTCATCAATATTGTTAATGGTTATCAGAGACATTACATTTCACAATTAAGAATTATGAGAAAACTAAAATTATTTGGTAAAATATCGGTATATTAGCATGTACTCTGAGGGTTAAGTAAATAAAATTCCATGAATTCAATTTTCCCCCAATCCCGAGTACATTCATCAATCACAGACAACAAACTTGTCCAAAAACTAAATAAACTTATATATCCACCAGTTATCAACTGCTCCAATATAGTTTCTTTTAATTGTCAAACTACAGTAACTAATTACCGCGTCCAATGCTTTTCTATTACGACTAGAACCCCTAGGGCTTGCAATTACATCCTCTCTCCGGCGCAACTGTCAACCACCGTTGCATAATTAACCCCGGATACTTTCGCCCATCCCGATAAAATCTAATCGGTCCACCGATCTATTCAATTACCCCGGAGATACGCCTAAGGAGAAAACACGAACAAACGAGAAGCACAGCCCGCCTGTAATTGCGAGCCCCTGACAACGATACACCGGCTTTGTCTCTAATAACAGAACCGTCGTGCATCAAACTTCTCACCGGTGCACGCGATTTCGATCTGCTCGAGTTAGGTGGACGAGGTCGAAGGAGGCGTATTCCGTCCACAACGCGATTCCTTACGAGAGAATCTCCGGGGTTGTAAGGCCCGTTACCCTCATTCAAGAGACGCTGTGGATAAGGAACGTCATGCGCCAAATTAATTTTGCGTGACTGATTCGAACGCGTGTAAATGATATTAATACTCTTTGTCTCGAACTATGGCCATGCGATTCTCTATCTCGAACGTTAGACCAGAGATTTCGATGTAGACTGCCGACCCTTCCTTTGGGGTGACAACCGAAGACGACTCGGTACGTCACGCCTTCGATCGGTTGCCACCCCCGTAAGTCAACGAGACACGCTGATTGACATTTTGCCATTCGTACGAGACCCAATCAGCGTCTCTTCGGGAAACTTAACTTTGCTGAGAAGAGTGAATAGTCGGCTATTTACCGGGGGCCAAGGACTTAGGTGGTGACATGGCGCGCGGCCCAACGAAAATCGACACTTTCGCCAAATGGGACTCTTTTGTTGCACAGATGTTGAGTTCTCCGAGCTTAGAACAACGACAGCTATTGAGAACGAAAACGAACGAAAATCTAAAGGTCTCATCGACGACTATGATTAAATTAATATTTCCAGCAATATCAGCACGACTGCCAAAAATACCTTACTTCGCGAGTACGTCCAAGTTGGACGAAGCAAGGCGTGCACCGACGCCCGACGATAAAACCTCTCGACGCCGTCAGCGTCGTTCTGTCGCGTACGGGGGTTCGTCCTACGTCCGATTCGGACACCAGCCTGAACAGAAGGAAATCTGGACCGGTAGAACCGGTAATTTCCAGGCAGCAGACTGGCAAGGATAATTGAACGATTAAGCCACGGACATTCAGGCTCCGAGTCTCTGGACGTGGCCTGGGACGAAAGAGGCGGCAGGCGGGTGCACGAGATGGAAAGGCGTGGGGGCAATTAAAAAGTTTGATTACCTTACGACGAGTGATGTTGAACTCACGGTTGCAGCTCTTGCAATGGGTGACCAAGCGATCGCTCGCCCAGGTCGCCGCACCCTCTTGCTGCTGGAGCTGTTGAGCGTTGTCAGCGGCCTCCCGTAATTCGACGGCCGCCAATTTGGCCGTGCTCAATTGTCCCCCAAGTTCCTCCAGAGTTCGTTCCTGTTCTGTACAGATGTCCCTCAGCGCGTAGTGCTCCTCCTGCAGCGCCAGGTATTTCTGGAAACACCGGGACACCAGGGGGCTTGAGAATTACATGAGCAACGTCTGGAAACTTGCCGTGAAAGTACGTTCTTCCGTTTTGTACTTTGATACTAGTTGTTATCGGAGATGTTGGACTCCTAGGCGGGAGACAATGCGATTGCGAACTGACAATTAGCGACCGACGGGGGTTGAATTCGATTTTGCGAGTCGCGAAACTTTTGAAAGATTGACGAGAAAGTGAGGCGAAATTCACGACGAAAGTGTCTGAAAAGGATGGCTACCGACCGTCTGCGAGGAAAGATCGATTCGCGGGGTTGTTGGTGAGCAAACTGGGAATGTTTGTGCACTTATGGCAAATGGAATTCGGAGGAAAGTGAGAATTTGGACGAATGCGAAAATATTGTATAAAATATGGAGAATAATATACTCGTTATAGCCACCATTATGCAACTTTCGTGACGAGATCCTTAAAGTAAAAGATTTGATTAAAGAATGTCAGGAAATACAACACGATCGAGTAGAGTTTAAACTTTCAAATAGTATGCTGATAATCCTTAATAACAAAAACGAGTTCCTCAAATTACTCCTGGCTATAGAATTTCATATATTAAGATCTGTTTAGATGATTTTAATTAATTTTCAATTACTGTGAAATATCGACGTGTCTCTCTTAACAGAAGAATGTATGTATCAGGAACATATGTTAGATCGTCTAGGAGAACGTCATGGTTTAATTTCCAACAATTAACAAAAGTATTAACTGAAATTCGTGTAATGGAGGATTGAGTCTTTATACGCGAAATCGAACTGAATAAAAGACCCCTGTAATTGATTCACTCCTGCCATTTCACTGATTTCGCGTAGCTATTACGAACAAACTTTACTCTACGTGACTAAACTGCAAACTTCTATCATTCAGGGAAATGTAGCCCCTATTTGGACGAAATTATTCAAATATTATTATAAAAGCGATTCGGACTTGAAAAGTGAACGATGCTTTTATTTAGAGCATAGATGATGTTCAGTTTTTTTTAAGAATATTTCCATAAGCTTCACTTGTAGTATGGTCAGACATCAGTCTTCAATAATAAACCAATTTGATGTAAAAATAAAATTGGGGAAAGTACTAGACGATAAAAAAAGTTGAAAATTCAAGATTTTTAAAAATATTTATATCCTTCTGATGCGATTACAATATTTTTCGTGTGAAATTATTGGATGCTGATTTACAAGAATAATTTCTTTAAAATCCACGAAACTGATGCACGAGAATTATAAAAATGAAATTATTAAATAGCAATTTTAAGATTCATTACTAAAAAGACACAATCATTCCCATTAATAATCGTCTCCTTATTACATTTGCACCTTCCAAATGAATAGTGTTTCCCTCTGACGTTTTTCCTATTGTCTTTTAAATTTTCTCGATTGTAACGAGGACCTGTCTTCCTCAGCTGTAACGTCCACCTGTAACCACTGACAGGTTAGGTTAATAATCCATTGGGAGTACCATTCCTTCCACTTGGCAACAGAATGCAAGGAATACAAGACTGCAAGTATCGAGCTAGCATTTATAGAGATTCCAGCGTACTTTGGAATCACCTTGTACATACATTTAACGGAGGAACGTACCTCGGACACCCGCCGCAGCTGATCAATCTCCTGGTGTAATTGAGAGATCTTCTCCGCGCTGGAAATCGATGCTTCCTGCAAGGAGGTCCTCCATTCACGTTCGACTAGCAATTCCCTCTCAACCCCGTTCGTCCTCGCCTCCCTTTCGGCCGCTTCAGCCCCCAAAATCCTCACCCTCTCCTCCGCTCCAGATTTCACGCCGTCCATTTCCTTGCACCTGATTAAGTCAAACCGCTGGCACTTAACCGTCAAACAAGGACCGCTCTCTCGCGATTCGCGAAAAACTGAGGATGATGTCTCGGCATAGCCAATGTGCTCGAGAAAATGAATGAAAATGATCGTTCAAGGTGAGCGTACCAGTAGTTGACCGTTTAAGAGAAATTCGTCAGAAAAATTCGCACAAGGTGTAACCTATGTGAGAGTTCGATCGAGTACACAAAAGTTGTATGTATATGAATTTTCTTTCTTTCTGAATCATCGCTAAAGCATCGCTAAAATTTGGAAAGAATAGAATAAAAAGATATCCATGTATACAATTTAAAAACGATGAAATAACGAAGATGCATAACGAAATACCACGTTCCATCTACATTTTTGTTTATTAATCAATCTTTTCTATAGAACATTTTTTATGTCACGAACTGAAATCAATCCTTATTAAAATCTAACGTATCAATTTTTCTGGCTTGACCAGAAAATTGAGGGCACCAGTACCCTATCAAACTTTGTTTCAAAGTTATAAAAATGATTCTAATCGAACTCTGAAAATGTGAAAATGCTTTTACTTAGTTCAATACGCCAAAGTGGATTTCGCGTGTTAGGATTACATCATGTGCGTCTATTTTAGATCTGGAATTATCTCAATTATTTCTACTGTCCCAGTATCGCGTGAATACACTGAACTTACCAAACGTGGAGTACGTAATTATGTAAAATTTTCTGCGAAAACCCAGACATGCTTCGGTAGTTGACACCTGCTGACATCGAAAATTCTAGTATAGCTCGAGAAGTTTAATAAGATCCCTGAGGCGATGTCTTCAGCATGAACAAGTGATTGGTGGAGTTGAGACAAGCCAAGGGTTAAGACACTTATAGTGAGACTGGTGGTCGGTTGAAGACAGCGATGAAATCGATAAAGGGTCAAGTTCACAATTTAGATGCATGCATCGAGAAGTAATATAATACAGCTTAACAAGTATAATAAAATTCCTGAGGCTCGTCTACATCTATAGTTCAGTGGATGGCATGTAATACTGTTTAAAAGAAGCAAGACTATGAAAGGATGACCAGGAATGATGTCGAACTAACAATGGATGTTATTTAACTCGTTCAGCTAGACTTAACCTCTTTTTTATTAAATAAGTAGTCGATCTCATGCAATATTAATGGAGTTAATATATTTATAAATACTTTAAGCAATAGTGGAAGCATTGTCAAATAAACCGTTTACTTTGATGAAAATAATAAGTAGTTTTGAAACAAGTCAGGTATTCTTTGGAAATCCTTAGGGTTAGTTCGTCCCCTAAAAAATTAAATTAACGATGGCATTGGCTAATGAAAACTACAATTGTGTCAACTACTGCTACATGGTCAACTATTGGTACCTTTACCTTACGTATGCTTCTCGATTGAATTGGAATGGGTTTGTCGAATCGATGCTGACTTGCGAGGATGGTTAAGCGATGAAACAGTCGAAGCACAGTTAATGAGTCTCGAAGTTGGAAACAAAAATGGATGAAAAGAACACCTATCAATTAAAAAGTAATGCAAACTCGTTTATACGAAAACGTTAAACTGTGATTATCACTTTAAATTTATATTAAAAAATAACCCACTAACCATATATTTTATTTTACTATTTATATTTTTTATTTTTATATTTGAACATCGAACTTTAATTTATCAACTATTTCTAAAATATCCATTATTATAAGCGTAATCAGGAGATTCCAATCTACTTCAATTCCATGCGAGGAATGTATATTCAAAGTCCTGGCTTGCGATCATTTTTTTATTTAATTCAAATGACCTTACTAATCTGTTACACCATCTAATTGCTGTAACAAATTAACAAAACCGTGCAAATTAAATTCATCGCGAGAAATATAAAGGATTGGTTAAGTACTATAATAACCGACGCAGTCATTCGTTTAAACGAGATTCGTTTCGGTGCAGTTTTTCTGCTTGAGCTTGCAGAAATATTAAGCTTTATAACCGTAAGGAAGTTACAAAAGCAAAGATCTGCAACTTCGTTGGAAGTCTCGTCGAAACTCTGTCTATGATTATTCATGACTGAATATCATTATCGAACCGAAGAAACTGCTGGAATGTTTTTTTAATGGCTCTATGCCTAATCCTTGGGCAAATTCGGCAAGAGTTTGGATCCCTTCGCTCGTTTATTTTTCTTTGAATTCGACATCCGATCATTAACGCTGCGAAACTTTAACTTACCTTGCTCGTTATTTTAAACATTATATTTCATCGAAAATGAAAACGAAACAATAATAAGTACATATAACGGGTTTATTATTCAACTTATATTACCTTTTAATTTACTTACAAATTAAATTTTATCAATTATTTAATTGATTATGTAAATTCAAAGATAGGAGTTGTAAACAAACGAAAAGATTTAGATCATTTTACTCGTTTCGAAAATGGGTTTAACAAATGAAGGCACACGTTCGTCGTAGATCTGAACCTGATGGAGAACCTACATCCTTTTGCATATTCTAATTGTCTGAATCTCAGCGTATAAATTGCACAAGGTGCAATTATAATTGTAATCATATCTTGTACATTCACAAACGTCGTGCACTTTAATTAAATTACATCGAAAAGGCAATCATAATGTTTCTCCTTTTCGTAATTTCCACGTATTTATTTTCTGCGTAATTAATTTTCGAGATTATTCTACACATGAAACGTATAGACTAAGACTTTTGAGAAGTGAATAATTTAGACCTGCTTGAAATGAGAAACATACAGAAATGGTTCAGTTTAATTAGTAAAGTAAAGCAAGTGTTTGTAGACATGCGATGGAATATGTAAACACACTCTTTAAGTAAGTATTGAAGCGTAATTTAAATCCAAGGTGTAGTGAGGGACAAACATTTGTTTATACACATTTTGGCCTCGCGTTTGAGTTCTCTTCGATAAATAATTGTATTAAATTGTACGTGTAGAAACAGTGGGGAGATAGGAAGAAAAGAGAAAAATCATTTTACACAAAGTGAATAATGACACAGGGCCAAAAGATCTTCGAATGAAAAGAGGTTCTCCACCCCATTTTCGAACGATGATGATCTGAGGGTAATCAAATGCAAACTATTTTCTGTCATAAATTTATTTTCGCTGCGTTGGTACAAGCACACGTAGTGTATCGGTGCATTATAACGACCATTGCTCGATGCTTACACATAGTTATATTCGTAAAGAGAGTATGGCACGTTTACTCTGTAAGTCTTGGCGAACATGAACGGTCGTACCGTTTTTTTATTTTTTTTTTATTTATTTTTTTTTTTTTTTTAGACGCACAGACGGTACACGTAACGATGAAGAACGTTCAAACACGATTGTTGCGACTAATGGGAACCGAAAAGCGATGAAAAATGGTCGAGTCAACACACACGGGAAATCTAGAGAACGAAACTGGTGGAAATGATCGCAAGTCAGTTCCTGAAATACATTCTACACTGTCAATTTAACTCCTGATGGATGGTACATCGCGAATCGCATAATTGACGTAGAATCGATGCCAAAAAAAGATAAAGAAAAATGTACATTTCACACAAGAGCCTAATCAATATGACAGCCTGACAGCTCCGTGTCATACGTTCGCTAGCATCGTTATTATAATTCGTTCCAGCGGTTTATCGACGAGGTATAAATCTACCAATTATTGCGAGAAACGTGAATACCTCTATAACATTAATATTTATACATAGACGTAATATGTCAATCGAATTAGCCGTTGAGTGAAGGTTTGCCAACATCCCCGTTAACGTCAATTTGTTTTCTAATGCGTGTCACGGCTAAATCTACGCTAAATCCGATCGCGGTTCGCGACGCCTACGTAAAAAATAAATAACCTCTAGCTACAACCATCTAGCGTGTATCGTTATCGGTCTTCGATACAGCGACCCGTGAATCGAATGACGGTTATAGAAAATCCCTTATCGTAACGATTATATTTGTACGTAAATGCTAAAATCTTTAACGCGGATATTCTTGTGATATTTAGTATTTTTGTCAATTTTGTGTAGCTATACTGTTTGAGGCACGTCACAGAAAATGACCCACTAGAGTACAAAGAAAGTATAAGAAGACTTTTTCGGATTAAGAACATTAATAAAGCGATCTTTTGCGAAATTTTCGATGAACATTTTTAAAACTACGTACGATTCTACATAGATAAATGTTTATGTCGTCGCGTAAATACAAAATGGAACGTATTATATTTTGAGCGGAATATAAAAAATTTAAAATATGGAATCCGAAATATAAAGTTACAAATTTAAAATTAGAAGCTTAAATAACATCATATCATATCATAATCTTTTTGTTTTTATATCCTTTGTAGTTTTTAAAATGTTAATAGAAGGAACCATGTCAACAAAATTGTACGCAATTGAAACTTATAAAGCCTCGAAACGATAATTCCAAGGATGAACAGAAAAGTTTCGATGCGATTAGAAAATTATACAATCGTGGAACGAAATAATGAGCCCAAATGTTATGCAAATATGAAGTGTAGACAATCGAAGCATGAGAATGTTCAAGTAACAAGGTAGCAAACGCTTTGAGTGTAACCTAAGACTGGTGGATCAGTCGTGCTTATGAAATAACTAACACTAATGAAAGACAAATAAACATACTTTTCATCCATTTTTTGGATGGTCTCAGTCATCGATAGCGTCTTAGCCTCCAATTTAGTGATCAGTTCTGTTTTATGCTTAAGTGAGCCTTCACACTCCTGAAATAAATTCTTTTTCAGTAAAAAGCAGACAAAAAGTTGTTGTGTTTCTCGACTAAGAATAGCCCTGAAATCGCACAATGTTTTTATAAATATGATTTGCATATACAGTTTACAATTGCACATCAGCCTGTGGTAGTATAGTAGTGTCAAGTGTAAAATAGCCTTCCAAAAGGATTAGAACGACATAAGAAATTGTATCGTAATATAAATTAGTCGAAGAAGCATGCAATGTGAGCTTTCTTCCGATCACTTTTATAGTGACTCGAGTTCAAACTCAGTTAATAAAATTTCGAAAAGAATATCAATCATCCTGTCTAAACTGCAATACGTATAAATGAATTTATTTACTCTCGTAACGCGGCAACAGTCAACGATAAATCCTGCAAAAAAGAATGAGTGTTGCAAGTATTACAGGATAACCAATATCTTCGTCCAAATACATCACTAATCCCACAGTGTACTTGAATCAAGCACCCAAGACACTCTGTACAGAACAACGAACGTAATGAATCCAAATTGGAAGATAAAACATTTAGCAATTTAAGTTTATAGCATAGTACAATAAAAACCTCTACTCGACATTATTGTCTTCAATAGTTCTGTGTATATAATAGCAATTTCATTAACAGCGTAATTATGTAGTAACAGAGGACAGCTAATTATATAGAGTGTCTCAATCAGATCACACCTTGACAGACATTCCATTTGAAGCTTACCAACGCATGGATTATTAGATTATTAACCGTCAAGTATCTCAATTAATTTTCATTAATTTTCTATGCATTCCCAGACACGTAAAGTTCTGCTCCGTGCGAGCGTTCGAAGTAATAATTTGATATATTTTTGTTTAGTGTCAAATAATGCTTCTGGAAAGTCCAACGATGTTATAAAATTTCTGTGCCTTTTTTTTTTTATAAATGTAAACACAATCTGCGACACGAACTTATGAGATGAACTAATACATCAAGTTAAATTTATTAAATATTCCACCAAAAGGGGAAGATAAACGACCTCAAGCCCTCGAGTAAATGTTAATAAAAAGGATCAAATAAATTGTACGCATAATTCACGTTGAATTCATATTAGTACCTACATGAAAAATTTTTCAAAACATTATTGAACATTTCAGAAACATCCTGTGTATAAAAGAAATTGTTGCTCTTCGCACGCGCTCAGTTGATGAAGATATTAAACGAAGTTTCAAGGTGTATAATATAAAAACCACTCTCGAGAGACGAAGCCCTTTTACAAATCCGATTGCTCCTGTGTCGCCGAGGCTTCCACAGGAATCTCGCCGTTGCATTTGCTCTGATCCGAATTGTAATCAGACTTTGTTTGTTTGTTGTCGTTAGGGCCTTGTTGGGGGCTGTCAGCCTTTTTTCGTTCATTGTTATTTGGCGGATCTTGCTGGCTATTCGAGGGTTGCCGCTGTTGGCCGTTATTGGGTCGTTGGAAACTATTAAAAGGTGACTGTTTGTTAGCAAATTTCTGTTGGCTACTCGTTGGCTGTTGTTTATTGTTAGAAAAATGCTGCTGATCCCCGATGTGAACAATGTCCGCCGACGGGCAACCGCGCGGCGACGTTGGGCTAGTTTTATTAAGAATCGATTTAGAGACACTACTCGGCGTGGTGGGGCTACGCATATTCTCCCCGTCCTTCATCAGGTGGTTGTACTTCTCGAGGTTATGCAGGATCTTGCCGATTTGATTTGTCTTCGCATGCAGCCGGCTCACCATTTCGCCTTTCTGCGTTAATTCGTGCTCACACTCCTATAATGGAAACACGTCCAGAAAACAAGGAATTTGCTAAGTCTAACCGAGACCCCTAGTGGCGGAAGATATCTCGAAAGAATAAACGTTCTAAGCGGAATCGACAAGGTTCGCTAAAAAGAAAATCTGAAAAACTGATCGAATTAAAAACAAAGGTGAATGGAATTAACCGTGAAATCATTGAGGCATGCAACGATAGCGAGGTAAGAATCAACATTGTGCAACAGGTAAGCATAATCGCGGCGAGGGTATGCATCGTAATTAATTTTCGAGCTGAATTTTTCATTTTAATGCGGATGCTTGTGCAAAACCATAAATTACTTGCAATTGTATAATATGTATAAATCAGAAATTCTAACGAAGCAAAAGTACAGACATCACGAAGCATACCACGCCACGATTAGCATACAAAAGATTACTGGTCGTCACCTGTAGCTTTTTGTACATTTCCAAGTTAATTAATTTGATCTCGTCCAGCTGCCGCCGCAACGATATGATCGTGTCTTGTTTCTCGTGAATATCCTTCTCCAGCAATTTCATAGCCACCTCCATTTCGGATTTCATACTAATCTGTACGAAGAAAATTAATTTGTCAAACCTTCCCAGCTTCGACATCGAATACTACATTAAAAATCCTCCTCCACCTGTAATTCTAACTCTTTCTCCACATCCTGTCGCATTTTCCTTTCAGTCTCCAGCCTACTCCTCAATTCCTCGATTTCCGCCGTGGTTTCCGTGATCTTAATCGGCGGTTTCCCGTTCTGGAACGAAAACAATCCCCTATTCAACGAAACGTCCTCGGAACGGCGAGAACTCTGAAAGCAAAATTCGTACCTCGTTCGTGTCTTTCACCTCGATTCCCAGTTCTTTCTTTAACTGTCTGTTCTCTTCGTGCAACGATAGTATATTATTCTTGGCGATCGATAGATCCTCCTTCATGAGAGCGTTTGTCGTCGTCAGGGATTCCACTTTGGCTTGAAGATTTGTCACTGTAGCGCTGAAATCGATGGAGAAAATACAATTTCCACGACGTCGAGATAATTCCAAGACCGTAGTCGCGATTAGGTAAAACATGATTACTTTAGGTGTCGATTCAATTCTTCTATGTAGTTCTTCTGATCGAGAACCGTGGTCATGTTGTCGTTCTCCACCTCTTCGTCCGGAGATTCGCCAGGTATGTGATTACTGTTACGCAAGTACAGCGAAAAGTCAATTACGCCCTGTTGGCAATCAAGGTCTTCTTCCTGTCGCAACAGTTGCAATCAATTTCACTCTTCGAAGTCGGCCTTGCGGAATGCCACGTGATCGTCACGGGGTCGATGGGGGTACTGACCTTTACACAAAAGTTGCAGTCGATCACGTTGAGGCCCACCAACAAGCCCATTATGACGATTGCCTCCTCGCTCATCATTAGAGCGTCTGGTTCGAAGTACTCGGATAGTATGTCTTCTTTGTGATCGATCAGAACTTTCAAGTAATCCGCCAGCTTTTTCTGCATGAGTGCCATACGCAACCATGCTCGCGCTCTACCCATTGCGGTCCTGGAAAATGTCCCAATCTGACCTGACTCTTCTTGGAAACGCGACGAGTAGAGAATTAGACGAGCAGAGAGATTCGAGGAGATTCGATTTATCGTTGAAAATAAAAAAATACGAGAACCAGGTCTTACAGATTGTCAGAGGACGTTCTTGGACCTTGGAGTTTGTGCAGACTTTTATGGAAACATAATTAACTCTTTGAGGCTCGCGATTATAAAAGAAAAATAAATTCAAGTTGTACAGAAGAACAGTGTCAGCACCTTGCTAACGCGTTTTGACTTGTATACATTTCTGATTCCGCTTTATTGTACTTTTAGCGTTAATTCATAATATTGTTACATGAATGAAAAACTTTAAATAAAATTGCAAACCTAAGCAAAAGATGGGATAGTTTTTAGCCCACCTAACTTCGAAGAGCTAAAGAATGCAAGAGTGAGGGAAACTCAGAAAACTATATCCCTGCTGCTTTTATAATAACATTCATGTACTTTTGCATTTATTAACGAATAGTTTTACTGACTATGTGGTGCTGTAGTATGATATAGCGTATGTATAGGACAAAAATAAAAAAAATAATATATTAATTAATAATAAAATAATAATTTAATTTCTAAGTTTGCTTTCCAAACAGCACCACTTTCAATTCATTCAATTGCTGCAAAATTCTATACACTAATTTTATTCTTTGACGTTAGTGGATTGTCCTATGCCTTATATCAATCACTCACAATTGCAGTCAGACTCCAAACATTACATTTACACTTTGACATTAATAAGTCATTGAATCCTGAGTAGAGTCGTTGCAACTTCTCTGTATGTGAATAATTATCTAAGCAAAGGCAAGAAATAAAGTATGATTATACCTAACGGTAGGTAGATCACGAATACTGGACGTAATGTCCTGCGCTTCGGAACAATACTTCTCAACGAGCTGAAGTATATCCCAAAGCTCCTTCTTGGGTCCAAGGAGACCCTGAAATCGAAGGTAATCGGCTATTAGTGCCATTTTCGTGTGGCTAAATGGACCGACCGATGTTTCGAAGGTGACATTTACCTTCTTTGGTCGCAGACCGTGCCTAAGCACGTGTTCGAGGACGATGAAAAAATGTTGCAACGGCATGTGATCGGAGTCCAGCATTCGACCATATTTCAAGGAAGTTTCGATCAGCTCCTTGACTATCAGCTTCGATATATTAACGAGATTGCTCCTTTCGATGATGACCGGATCCCGTGCTGCAAAAACAACAGGTTCTTGTTCCAGTTGGAAGACCAAAAAATACAATTGTCCTCGTGCATCGAGTTATCGTATTTGCGACAATTATTGTTCGTGTCCTTTTCACTGAAATATTATCGAACAAGTCCGCTGTTCCCGGCGGGTATGGCGATGAATTTTTATGAATGCGAGTATCGACGAAGCGCAACGTAAAATAACTGTGCTGATAGAGTGCAAAAACAACCTGACAATCGTGTTAAAGAAATTTTCAGAAAATACATTGATTAAAAGTCCGTAATAAAATATAATAGTTCAGAATATCGGATAGTCGCAGTATCTACCAGGAAATTAATTCCAGCGTTCTCAAATCTTACAATTAGTGGAAAAAAATGAAAGTTCTGTCACTAACGCTTAAAATGACGATTGATCGTGAAACAGCACGTACAGTTTCAGCCGAATCTTAAAAAAGGGTGTATCTATCTCTGAATCACCCCTATTAGTATGATGTCATCCCATAAATAATACAGTTTTTTTCTTTTTTAAAGAACTACGGTAGTGACACACACCTATCCATTTGATACAATAACTAGTGTAAATAAAGACTTTAGATCAATGCCAGACTTTTACGGATACAAGCTTTACTTCTTTTACAAATTTAAAACGAAAGAGCACATTCGGTTACGCAGTACGAATTAAAAAAAAAAGTACATGCAGCGACAGTAAACATACGGCAAGTGACGTCATTAGCATAAGCCAATTCAAAAATGGCTCCATTACAGGAAACTGGAATTTTGAAGAGGAGAATTCGTATTAGCGGATGGAGACATTCTACGAGCAACTGTTGAGCAGAAGTCAACAGTAGCAATTGTTTAACTGGCTCAAACACTAAATTCGATTCATTTTACAATGAAACATCGCTAGAAAAATGATGAAAGGACAACTGAGACGTTCGTTTAATCGATTTACAGTGGAAACGAAATAAGAGGTGTTATTCCACACGAGAAACATTAGACAGCGAAGACAATGGTTAGTCTTGAAGTCAATACTACAAAAGATTTCTTCGAACGTCGAACATGGAAGTGATGAAACTTTCTTTAGACATATTAAAAATAAATGCATAAAAGGGAGATAAGAAATTAGTAAAAAGAAGAAAATGAATAGCAGAGCACGAGGGAAATCTTCTTCGATCGTTAACTGAAAACTGTCTGATCCATTTTGACGAAAAAGCTGAATTACTTATGGGATGATCTGATATCAGTTAACTCTGCCCAGTCAAACTGGAACAGAGGACAACGTTAAGATTCGTGAAATTACAGCGTGTCGCAATTATTGAACACTTCAGAAAAGCTGTCAAGGAGAAGAGTGTAATTTTTAGGCGACTATTAAAATGAATCTAACGTGTGTAACTTTAATACCTTTAGACAATTCTCATAGTGCATCCAATACAGCGAAAGACGTAGCAGAGTCACATAACGTTAGATAAAGGTGGTAGTGCATTTACATGCTAAAAGTGAGGAGACCAGGGACGAATATTATTTTTGGATGCCAGTGCACGAAGGAACAAGATGCACCAAAGGGAGTAGACGTCAACGTGGCTCCAACGATCGACAAGGGCCACATTTCGCGGTCCACTCTCGAGTTCATCACTTTGCATGTCACTTGAACATGCCTCGAAAACCTCGAATATATTCCTTCCACCTAGCACACAAACCATCGACGTTCATCTATACCGTTAATTGCATTTTTAACAATGCTCCTTCGAAAGTGTATATCAATCTCAGCACGCTTCTCAATCCAAAACGAAACCTAACGTTGTCCTTTCCTCGAAGATTGAACTTAGGACCCCATAGCCTCGATTGACAAGGTCAAAGAGAGTGAAAGTGGAAAAATAGATCAGTTGCTATGTTACAATCGACAGCAAAGATAGTTGAACTGGTCCGGGTTAGTTTAATACTAGAACTACCAAGTTTATGTACTTTGGACTTCGGTAGAAAATTACTAGACTATTCGCAACGTTTTTGCTGCAATTTTTGGTGAGAATTATTGGAATGGAAAACTAGGTACATTGTACCAATTGGAATGCTCTTTTACTTTCTATTCTTAAATATATAGTAGTGTGATTATAAAAGATGTGAATTGAACGTTGGCAGTTCTAGCGATAACTGAAACAGTTTTCATGGACAATGTTTCACCAAAAACTACTTTGACTGACCTATTCGATGTATACGTACACCAATCACAATGTTTACTGATACTATAAACAGGTAAGACATTTAAATATAACTTATTGGAAGTTATATTCAGAAGAATTTGGTCATTCATATCACTTGATGTAAATTCATTCAGTAATGAAGTTTCCCAATAAGTGGATTAATTGCTAATTTAACACTGATACCCAATCAATCCAAAAATTCTATAAAATCTATCTTTAGAAACTTATAGAAATCATAATTGTTTTTCAACCTCTGATGAAACCTTGTTCATGAAGATTGTTTCTTGTGATAATAAAGTAACCTAACCGACCACTGACAGATTCCTGCCCCGAAGTCCCCAAGAAAAAACGAGTCGACGAGAGTTAGGTGAAGCGATAGTGCAAGAACATCGAGTACAAACACAAGCTGGAGACGTGCTGCAATGGCGGTGGACTTGGCGGATTTATATTGCGAAGCTCTCGCTGATCGGGAAGCTGTTGCTGACGGTGGTGATGATGGTGATGATGAGGATGATTTATACCACTGAGAGCGAGAGGCGGCGACGGTGACCGCTGCATTGAGTCCTGCAACGAGAACTCGACATCCTGAAGTTCCTTCAGGCACAGCCACTCGCCGTCCACCGACACACGGAAATTGCACAGGTATATCGTGTCCTGGGCGCCAGCCATGTCCTCCTCGAGCATGATCCCTCCGTGATGCACCCCACCGTGGTCACCTGGTGGCCTGATCTTCAGACCGTTCTGGGATTCTTGCCGCATAGAAGACCGTGCGTAACAATGGAACCCTTCAGGTGAAATTATAGTTATCTCAGATGGGGTTCTAGCTGAATGTTTGGGTACCCCAAAAAATGGGGTTCTGGATGTCCCAGATATTCGAGCTCGTTGATAACGATCACTTGCTCGTCCCACTGGATAATGCAGCAATATTACCAAGGTATTTCCTTCGCAGAGCAGTTGATATTCTCTGATAAACAGTAACTGGATTCCTCAATAGTCTTCAACTGAATCTTCTTCTGTCTCGACCAACTCGATGGCCCTGATCAGCTGATGATATGCCCAATAAATAACTCGTTGCACAGTGAATTGTTGATGAGTTTTTAATTGTTTAGTCACTGTAGATCTGTTTACGTTATTGAATCCTTGTTCGAGAAGTTGCTGTCGGTTGACTCGATGCGGATGTCAACGAAACGTTACATTCATTCGAGTACGTAGAAATTTAAATATAGACACTGCGGTAGAAGCGACAGAAAAGAAACCTTGGCGTAAGCGGGAAAAAAACGATCGCTGGCACTCGGTTGATACTACATCGTAGCCTGGCGTCGCACTGTTGTAATTTTAATTAACGAAACAACCGTAAATTCTTATCCACCGTTGAGGAGGCACGCGTGATTCGTACGTTGTACGTTACTCGAAAAATATCACGATGAAAATGGCGAGCAAACCGGTGAAAAGTAATATTGATTCTCCCGCCGACGTTGCCTCCACCTACGATAATCAATATGCGCGCTCCGGGCAGCGACTGATAGGTGCTGCCAACTAGCGGCGATCTGACGACGTCGATCATGTAGATCATGATAAGAGGATCATTTCACTTACTTTTGTTATTTTCGTGGGTACCAGTGTCTCGAAAATTTTATTTAACGACTTTTAAAGTAGAATTATTATATAAAATAATAATTCTTTCAGTCATTGGACGTTTATCATTAAATATATTTTTCGATCCCATTATGGTTTCTCTCTCGTTTACAAACTGTTCTGTGTCATAACAGTTTTTACATATACATAAATAATATGGCTTTGTCCTGAAACTACCTTTTTTTTTTAATTCCAAGGTCATTAGTCCTTATACTAAATTACATTTTTGTTACTATACTGTGGTTACACCCTGTATACATACGAACAGATCCGGACATTAGAGTGAATCGCATATACTTACCGGGCTTTGCGTAATTAGTGTTGTATTCTATGATTAGATTCACAAGGCCGTAATCAGCCGTAAATTATAAAAGACATTACACGTACAATCGTTCCGAAAGGACTTCTATTTATTCGTGAAGGTATAAATATCTCCTATACACATGTATCAATTCATTCAACCGCGTAACATTTGTTTAATTCAAGTCCAACTTTGTAAACAATCTCTCGCGTACCCGGTATCACGTTATTAACCGCTTAACACCCTAACCTAAATATACTCGGTTACATATCGCTCTCCCAGTAAACCGAGTCAAGCTGATATAACCAATAAAAAAAAAATCAAGTAAATGAAAATGACACATTACATATTCATAGAACTTCTATGTATTTTCTACCATAGAAAAATGAACATTCAGGGGTTATCGTGGGACCTCAAGTTCCGCTGTTCACCATTTTAAAAAAAAACAACCAATCTTTCCTCGAATTAATTATGCATTTAGTGGAAACCACAGATTTATTCATTTAACTCAAGCTTATCGCTGTCGGCGTTTAATCGGGAGTCTGATAATCGCGTAGTAATTCGTAACGCGAGGTAAACAACCTATCTTCTCGGCGTCGTTGAGTCTATATATAAGTGATATTGTAATTGATGACGTGGCATGGTACAACTCGCCGAGTAGGCGTTTCTCGATGCAATAAAGTGAAATCAACGTGTGTGCGCGCAGATACGAGACCGGGACACGGAAGATTCACGCGCATTTGACGGACGGACGTTGGAAGCGTTTGAAACGCCCGCCTAAAACGGATCGAAAAGCATGCAGCTATGGCGCTATGTACTCACGTCTCGGCAACCACCAGGCGTCCAGTTTTCTAGGCCTCGAAACAACCAGATCCGGCCACTTGTCCTCCCGTATCGAATAAGTCGACGGCGATCGCGATACGGTTTTCTCGTTATCCTCGGACACCATGCTACCTGACAACGATTTCTCGGACGGAGATATTGGCAAACCTTCGCTACTCTCCGCGGCCATGTTTACGTTTTCACTACACGCTCGCGCGCGCACCAGCCGATGGGTAACTGTGTGAGTTCCCCGACTAAACGCGGCTATGTAGCGTCGAGAATTACGCTCTTCCGAGCATTATCTGACTATCCCGTAAGAAGTATCTCTGTCGTCGCCGAAGTTGGAGAGACGTGGTTAAATACGAACTGGAAACGTTTTTCTTTTTTTTAAGAGGGGGTGGATTAGAAACTGACCCACCTTTCGAGTTCCTTTAAAATTTTATTCAAAGTTTGAGCTTGTATTAATTTTAAATCTCGTGCCTCTATCAGTTGTACAGATTGATTCATTATTTTGGGTCCTTGCAATTCTTCTATCACCTCGAAACATATTTATTTTCAACCATCTGAAGTTATAATAAATTTAATTTTAAGTCGCGTGCCCTGAGGAGTTATACAGCGCGATTAATCATTTTAAAGCCTTGCAATTCTTCTATGTACCAACTAGAGATACCTTGAAAAATATTCGTCTTCATCTATTTTAATTAAGACGTTCTGAAATATTTGAGTTGGATCCATACAACAAGATTATGCTGCTTCCGTTCCAGTAACATGAGATAATTACTTTCGGTCCTCTCGAGTTTTAATGGTTATTCATAGACAGAATGGAGATTTATACCTCATCCTACCGAAACACTGTACTAGATAGTAGCAATTCTTCGTTGGATAAATGTCATCGCCTGAAATTGCATTGTAATGCTTTGCGTGTTTCGATTGATCGGATGTGTTAAGAACGCTAGCATGTATGCCACGGACATAACAGTGTGTCACTCACCACGAACTCTCCATCTTATTTGTGACACATATTATCACATGTACTATTGAACTGCCTCCTAAGACACGTGAAATCAGGAATAAATAATTTCTCCTATAAAGAAAGTCTACGAGATGGAGCTATTTACTATGCGATATAACGTAAATTCCGAAATCCGTTTTTGTTAAACGGAGGCCAGTTATGAATTTTTTAGTGATGGTTACAGCATACATATTTTACAGCAGTTTTTACTGCCACTGCACTCGTTGTAATTGTTTTAATAACTTCCAAGAAAAATATTCCAGAAACAACTCGCATTTGTACGATAGAAAGAATAATACCCATGCTTCGTAAACGGGGCACATAAAAGCAATTCAGGAAAAAGCTTTCCAACCCAGGGTTAGCTAAATTAGATTGGATTTTAGGTTTTGGTTTGGCAGGTTAAGTGTACTAGACTGGTTGAGGTAGAGTAAGTAAGTTAGATACGTTAGAATTAAGATGGTTAAGTATGGTGGGTGCGTAACACAGGATATCGAGTATGTTAAATTGGATTAAGTTCAAATTGCGTTTTGATTATGTACTAGGCGGTTAGCTTCCTGTTCAATTATGTTTTGGCTTTAGTTTAGTGTTATGCTTTGATTAGGTTCGGTTATGGAGGTTGATTAGCCGCTTAGCAAAGCATAGTGAGTGGAAGAGGTAGTCCAGGGGCCTATTGATATTTCGAGCTCGAAAGAAGAGTATTTTACTAAGGTTTCTTTATGGATCACATTGTAAAATATGAAACTTTACTTCTACTACTTCAAAAAATATGTGAACAAGATTTATATTTTAATATGTTTTCATTGAGTCTATATTGAAAAAGAGCAAATGTATACAGTTAAGCCATCTTTTCAGCTGAAACTGTCAAGTATTTTCTTCTAGATATTGATAGCTTGCATCATTACAGAATCTGTTGCCTGAAGCGTAGACTATATGCAGGCATTGATACGCGAAGTATTGAAACCATCCATCATAGTTTATCCTCTCAGTCTGGCAACTCTTCTCTGAAAATCAGCAATTTTCAAATAGAGAAATAATTTTGCAGCTTGCCTTTGAAGTGCAGGGAAGCAAAAGAGATAGATTACAGTATTTTTGATTAATATAAAATATTGTCTTATTAGTACGTTAACTATTATCATAAATTCTCGGGTAAGTCTCACCAGGCCACTATTTTCTAAACGCCGTGCACGTATGCATAATTTAATTAAACAATTGTCTGCATTCAGCCATACTATCCCATGTGTAGTTACTGCCTGGTAATCCAATCTTAATCACTTCTAAGTGAAGCTATAAAGACGATGTCTCACGTTCAAGAGCATCTACGACAAAGCCAAACGTAACGCATAATGATTGCACGTTCGTTCTTTATTGAAATGGGTGTTAATTTAAAGTAATATATACATAATAATGGGTAGGTAAATAAATAAATAAATGGAATACCTGTACAAGATTTAAGGTAATAAAAAAGAAGGAATATGTACATAAATAATTAGGCTATTACTACAGGGTTTCTGTAATCTTTTTCTCTGGAATATCTGTAAAAAAAATACTAGTTTAACAATTACAATTGTATTATTTCTATTTGATATTCTTTTTAAACGTTTCATAAATTCATTTCTAATCCGTCAGCCACCAAGAAATATGTGATAAGACAGTCAATGTATATCTTATAATAAAGACGAATTATCATTTTCATAATTATATTCATAACACTGGCAGAAATACATAATATCATTCGTAATTATTAAAGTCAGTCGAATAGAAGTGACGCAACCCCAGTGGTTTGTACGTGTCGCTCGAATTCGAATGACACGGCAGACAACTGAAAATACAGTGACAAGCAACAGAGCAAACACGTTATGTTAATCTCGCGATGTGAAACGTTCATATCGCAAATTCGTTAAACCTAACAATAATAGAAGAATAATAATATCCAGAATATGAATGTATTATATGTATAATAAAAAAACGTACAACTTCACTTATAAAGCTTCTTTAGGAAAATTCTTTCACTGGCAAACCTTCAAACTACAAGAAGCTTGAGAGCAAAGGATTGAAATTCAAAAAATTCAAATATATTCCATTCCGTTCATGTTTTATTAAAAGTCTAAATCCTAAATCCCCTTTTTCCAAACCCTTTGTGAACGTTCTTTCACATGCACCAACCCCAGGAGCATGATCTCCGCTGAACAGGATTCCCAACCGAATGGCAACGAGCGCGTCGAGAGCCTCGATAACTGCGTGGAGTCTTGCGCGCGCAGGTATTCGCAACCACCCTTCCCAAGCTCGAGTCAACCCCGCGGCACAGCCGAAACTCAAACTTCGGCGCGCGGTCGAACCGGCTCAGTCTCTCTCTCTTCACGCCAAAGGGACAAGGAACCGTCCAAATGACGCGTGACAGCGTTGTTCTAGTGGCGCGAAACGCCTGACTTCAAAGTGGAAACAGCGCGTCCACCGCGACGATATGCGATCAGACGGCAGCGAGACCGCGGTGAAACCGATTTTCCCGGTTGCCGGACTTTTCCACCGCGTTCCAACAAATGCGCGTTTCGTTGGCTGAAGAAACACCAGGAAAACAACAGGAACGATGTACGGCATGCTTTTAGAGAGTGTGCAGCACTTTGTGCAGGTTGGTAACCAAAACTAGGCAAAATTGTTAATTTAATACGAGTTTTCATTAATTAATGAAAGACACATGTTTGTATCGTATGTTAGTCATTGAATAGAATTTTGATTTGAAATTGTTGAATGAAATGTTTCACTGTGAACGAGAAAAATTTAATAATTAGTTAATAATGTCGATAATACAGTGGTCGATACGACTATGAATGTTCATACGTGGCCAGGTCAAATTTGTTTTTCTTTTCTGTCACTTGTCTCATGCCTGTAAATTAGTAACATTTATTAAATCTCAGCTCTTTCAGGGAAATTTTTAATTATTCAATCGAATAGACGTAGAACACAAATTGCAATTACTTAATTCGTTATCTCATAAGCGATTAATCTCTGTTAATAACGTATAGTGCTAGTGAGTTTGTAGACCAAGTGATCGAACGAATATAACTGCAGTTTCGTGGGACTAGATTTTGACCACTTCATTTTCACTTATTTTTACGGTTGTGTATTTATGTGCATGCTAAGCTTAATTGTTCGTCATCGAATGACTGTGAGGAGAGAACAGAAACAAACGAAATGGAAAGCACGTGCGAAGCCTTATTTCTGATCAGACCAATTCACGCCAATTGAACTGATAAAAGAAGTTCTTTTAAATGCGAGCCATACTTTTGCTCATTGAATTTGATTAGTCTTCGATTTCTGCACGTGCAACAAATATTACGCGAATTACTGAATTATATAAAATACCTTGCATAATCATTGTAAAAAATTAATCCAAGTAAATCGTACCGTAATTCTTACTTTTAAAAGTCTCGCTATAGATATAAAATTATTTTACCTCAGGATATAAATTACAGGAAAATCTGGTCTGATCCATATCGCGTTTCCTCCCACGTCTCGATTTCCCATCGAGGATTCCTGTCTGTTCTTGATCGTCTTGATAAATTCAGCTTATTTAAGTGTCGATAGTAAGAATAAATGTATTGAATTCTTCATTAGTCGGTGAATTTTTTTCGCTGAAGCTGTCAGGCCACCATAAAGTTACGTTACAATCAGAAGTGCTTATCTTTGCTTGATACACCATTGTTACTGTTTCAATTTCGAATAGAGACGAAGCGAGTCCGTGCAGAGGATCTATTGACGTGTTTATGAACTGGTGTGCAATGTATTGATTTATCGACTCGTCTCCAAATAATCGATCGTTTAAAAAAAGGATCACGTACTCGTCCGGAGGAAATGGTTTCAAGATACGGAATGAACGAAGTATATCGATGAATATGGATGAACTTCAGACTTCCTTTCAGTACAGCGCCTTAATTGCACAAAGATTTAAAAATAGCATTGTTCTTCCGGCGTCTAAGGACACCTGTTGATTCGTTTCCCAATGCTTTGTTTATCCACTATTGTCGATAATTCTATTAACGATCACTGCGGTTCTTCGATCATATTTTCCATCTTGTCTTCAAATTTCTTATAATTAGAAAACTTCAGGTTGCAGATATATCTGAGTCAAAACTTTGCGCATGCATACATAATTACGTATGTATCCCGGGCTAGATTACTTGGAGTGATCGAACTCTTCATAAGCGACGATCAATTAAAAATGGATTAATCATTGAAACACAGCGTGCAATGCAGAACAATGAACCTACTTAGGAAGAGGATATTCAAAAGAATTAACGATAAGTCTTCATCAATTTATGCATTTATGGTTGATATAGAAAATACACGTATGCAGAAGTATTTCATAAATTAACGCAATAATTTCAATATTTTATTCTGCGTAAATGCATGTACTTACTCTGTGCACATTTTGCATATATTTTTTATATTTATGTATGCCATGGACGCATAAAATTTATACTCAATTATGATTAAAATCATACGTTCATCGGGTACGCATTTTAAAAAGTATTCCAACTCTTGGAACTCCTATTAAATGGAATTTAATGGAAAGCAATTTGTCTTAATGATTTATCTGAATAATTTAGATAGGATTCACCGAATTATTCGGAAGAGACACATTGTAAATTACAGTTCTAATCGAGTATTCGTTTTTCTATTTACGCATGCATGCGAGTAGTATACCAGACGAGGGCACGTTAGACCACGGTTGAAATTCGGTTATTAAACTGCGTGAAATTTGCGTGTCTGGTTGGTATATTGAACCTCGAGAGGTTCCATTAGTGTGGAAACCGTATTCATTTTCGTGATCGTGGTCATTATGGCAGGAAGAAACATTGATTATCCTATATGGAGGGCCTGGAATTGGATTGATTGTGGGAATCAACTTACCGCGAATAAGAGCAATAAATAGCTTATCGTGCACTTACTACATTGTAAAGTGTGTAATCACATACCGAAACCCTGGGTTGTATTTTTATTTCTTTAAGCGAATGACAAATGGTTTGAAAATTGAAATAAACCATCTCGTAAAATTGTTTGCAATTAAACTGCAAAATAATTCTTAAATAAGAAAGAAGTGATTCAATAGAACATAAAGAATAAAGATAGGAATGATTCAATAAAAAATAAAAATATTGCTGTTTGTTCCATTGTACGAATTAAATGTTTTAATCTGCAAAGCGCGCTAGATTTCACTATTATCATCAGCTCAGTTCGCAAACATTTCATATATAGCTTTGCAGCGTGACGTATAACACCCAGGCCTTTTGTTTTTGTATAGGAGGAATAAAAGGTGGCACGAAGGAAAGGAAATATTCCCCCGAGCATAATAGAAATGGCTACACGTTCTATCCTTTTATACCCAATCCGCTGTTTCTAAGCTACTTTCATTGGAAATCGATCGCACGTACAGTGGCGAGATTTGTACGAAGCATAATAAAGTGAAACTGGAAGACTGTTCACCATAATTTCAATTAAAAACTCGTGATGAAGTTTCTGATAAACCAATCGCAGATCGAAAGACGAACTCAAAACTTGACTGAATGAGTTTGATCTTGAAGTATAGAATCGTTTCTGAAACGTTTCATTAATTCTAGTTTGAATGATTAAAACTGAGTATAAGTAAATAAATAATATTATAATAGGAAAAGTAGTGTACTATCTTAATTCGAAAGTTCTACTACATCTAATATTTTAGTTTAAATTTGTTCTCTGAATGTAATGGTGATTTCAAGAAAATGTAATTAAATCGTTACGTTTCTATAAAATAATTAATCAATTTATGATAAAATCTATGAAGCATATCCTACGTGTTAAAGTCATAAGGGAATATTCTTCAATTAAATGTCTAAAGCACTCCTCGTTTCAATACTGAAATTAGTCATTTAGCGCCTTCCTAATGCCACTTTATCTAAAATGAGACGAACCGAGGGAAACCGATTAGAGTAAAATACACTTCTGGTTGCAGTTAGAGTATGGCGAAGAAGTGTGGCATCAGCTCTTGGAAAGTGCTGACTGCAAGCACATGGTATTCAACACACGACAAATATATCCTGACGAGCTTATGACCAATTTGGCTGCTGCTTTAGCCACGATCAAAGGCATCTCGATCGATAATGTGATGCAATTCTTTGGCAAATGTTTCGTTAGATTTTTCAGCAACTTAGGGTAAGTGACATTTCATCCTCAAGAACGCCACTCAATAATTACTAATTCGTCATTTTTAAAACGACTAGAAAGTAAAATTTCACTTCAGAGTAGAAATTTCGTGAAGAGACAATTATGGTAGAAATGGAACCAAGGTATTCCTTTATGGTCGCATGCGTTAGGACATGTGACTGGACTTAATCCGTGACACAGAGATTGGATTTAGTGCCTCGTTAATTAAACCGTTTAATTACCATTACACACACATTAGAGAACTATGCGGCGCAGGATAAATTATTTCCAGCTACAACTGCTACGGTTCTATTAAGCGCTTCCACTAATTAATATTTTATTGCGTCCGATTTAATACACTATCGGATCTCTTTACATTTTCGAGCAATCGATAGGCGTTATTGCTTTAATTAAGCTTATCCAACCGAAGTTACGCTTCTTTCTAATTTGCGATGCATGAGTCGGGTTGTGACGGACGATTTATTCGATTGCCTCAATTACGTAGAATAGTTAGAGCGATAAGGACGGGGTGATGTCTGATCTTATCAGTTTTCCGTGTCTCGGGGGAGAGGTGATTATCTGAGCGTAAGGTATGGTACGTTTTCTACACGATTACTCGATACGAGACTTTGAATGCAACCGATGAAAATCGAATCTGGATTTTCTGTAATTATAGAAACACCTGCAAAAATAAATTTTTCGACTTAAAATTAGACATAAACGTGTGTAGGATGTAGAAGTCATTGACGATGCCGTTGACATTTAGCGAGATGTTTTTTACACAGAATTGTTTACTTCCCAAATAATTATGCAGTTGATAACAAAATAAAATTAAGTAGTGTCTTTAAATTTTATATAAAATTAAATGTATTAAAGACGAGTCGTTTAAAGTAATGTATGAATTATACGAATGAACCGATTTTAGCATTTGTTCATGGAATTCCGAAAATGATAAAATACAATACGTGAAAATAGAGTTTAAAAATCTTCTGAATCGCAATGCAAGGGTATTTATTGTTTGAATAATAGGTACGCCTGCACAGTGAAAGCCACAGGTCGTTATTTCTGTGACTTTCTGCAAAGTGTCGACAATATTCACATGCAAATGAGATTCACGTATCCAAAAATGAAAAGCCCCTCCATGTACACTACACACGTCGACGCGCAAGGTGTAGTGCTAGTGTATCGAAGCACCAGGCAAGGTTTTACGCATTATCTCATGGGTAAGATGTTTTCTAATTTGCGAATGTTTTTCTGTTTAACTTTTCCAAGACAAAATGTAAATAATATACAATTTTGAAACATCGATTTGACGTATAGTTTCGACGTATAGAAAATGTTGTTCCACATATAAATAAATCTTTCAGTTTGATTTCAAAACGTTATTTGTAGCAGGTCAATGGAAAATTGAAACACATTTTCTGTTTATACCTCCGAAATGAATAAAAGATTTCCTATTGAATTTTCATTACCTATACATTTTCTGTCATTTCTCATAAATGATAAACAAATCAAGTCAAGATAAGCAGTGTGCGTAAACTTGCAATTCTGATAGTTTAATTTCAAAATGTTAAATACTCAAAGTTAATGTTCCGCAATAAAATGCTTCGGAAGAGATATTGCTCCGAACTGATTTAACTTACATTACGAGTATTTTATAATGAGATGTCAGAGACATATGTATATAATGGAAAAGTTAAAATAGTGAAATAATAATTCACAAGGTAACACGCCTTTATTCCCATACTTTTCCAACAGGTCAGTTGTATTATATAGCTAAAGAGCTTTACGAAACGGATTTGATAATTAGCGTATTAGAATCTTCAAACAATATCCCGGGGTCCAGGAGTGTGATGGTTAAATTTAGAATTGACTTTGACAATCGTGAATATGTAAGTAATCTCACGAAAAATATTCATAATATCAATCCAATATCAATACAATACAATAAAACAGATTTTACCAATGCTTGAAGGGATTGTGAATAATAAAGAAAATTTTGATGATCGCGATTTCTAGATCGCGAAGAACAACAGAATGAAAACTCCGCTAGGTCGAGAATTGGCACCAGTGTCCTGCACGTTTCTTTTACGGCTGTTCCCGTTTGGGGTCGTGATAAACAAGGATATGCTCCTACTGGGAGTTGGCGATAAACTGTTGCAAGCATGGGGCGGTAGCTCATCCATCCTGAACAAACACATCACGGAAGTCTTTAAACTGCGTAGGCCTAAAGGGATTTCCTTCACTTGGGGAAACGTAAGGGTACATTTTATATCAGATGCTGAGGAGATTGCTTCATTTGTCACGTTATCTTCAAGCCTAATTACAGAGCAGAACATCGGTAATATTATTTTAAATCAATTGATGACGAATATTCATTCTTTAAACATAAATGTTTTTCTAGAGGCTAATATATTTATATATTCTCCATTTTTATTTAGTTTATATTCGATTCTGGTTTTCAAGGTTTCAATTTCTTGATAACAATGCCACATACTTGTATAGGTGCTGTACTTGCATTCAGTGATGTTCGAGCTAGAACTCATCAGGGTAAACGATAACAATACACAGTCGAATACAGACAATATCGCTAGTACAAGCTCAGGATTAGATAGGAGAGGAAGCCAAGGAGCGAGAAGTATCTTGTTGAAGGGCCAGATGAGGTACATCGATGACATCAAAGCAATAATTTTCCTATGTAGTCCCTTGTAAGTACACGAAAGTAATGAACAATAGTGCGAATAATCGTCGAAGCCCTAAAATAAGGGTTCCCAAAGTACTCAACCATCCATAACTTTTAATTATTATATTAATTTCTATACAAGAGATATACTCTTTCTCCCTTTATCAAACATTTCAGTTTCATATTAACATACCTAAATAACACAGAGTGGTACGTGATTAAAATTTTTCGGGAACCCTCAGCCCAAAGCACAGAAATAACAAAAAGTATATTTCGACAGAATCAACAGCTTAGACGAGCTACTCAACATGGGCCTGTACCTGAACGATCTAAACCCTCATGGCTTAAGTCGAGAATTAGTCCTCGCGGGATGGCAGCATTGCGGAAGGTACATACATTATCATTATTTCAATTCCAGCAAAATCGAACGAGCTCATTTTTCTCCGGACCCTTTCTACTCAGGTTGGAGATGATGTTCGAGAGGGCGGAACAGAGATCAACCGAACTGGAAAATAGCTACGCGTTACTGGATCGTTGGAAGAACAAAAGCGACGAGCTTCTGTATTCCATGATTCCCCAGACGGTCGCTGATCGCTTGCGTGCCGGTGCGAGCCCTTTGAGCACTTGCGAGGTATCAAACGATCAATTATTAATGACAGTATCGTGAAAGGAATTTGTTGAGACAGAAAGCTCACAATATAGAATGAATCTACTATTTTAAATACAAATTTGGATTGTTTTTAACATTCTATAACAGCGATAAGAAGACAAGATTAACGTTTCCTTTTCTTCATAGTCGTTCGAGTCTATAACCGTTTTGTTCTGCGAGCTTTGCGACTTCGATTACTCGACCATTGAGGGCGCAATGGACATCGTCTCGTCAATGAACGCCGTTTTCTCGTGTTTCGACTCCCTGATGGACGAATACAATGTGTACAAAGTGAGTCCATTATGGCGATAGGAAGAACACTTTTACGACCTCTTGGATAGTAGAAGCACTCTCCAAGTGGACGTAAAATGTCCCAATAATTTCCCGAACACCTCAAAGCAGAGTTCTAGTTTGCTGAATGATAAAGTTGAACTCATTTTCAAGAACGTATAGAAACAACTTATTATGAGACATCACCATGGAACTTGAAGAACTGAAACTATTGAATAATATAATCAATAGTTTTTTTTTTTTATTATTCACTCAAACCGACCAGAACTCTGCTTCAACGCCCGTTATGTTACTTTTGCTTCTTTCAACAGGTAGAAACAGTCGGTCGAGTTTACATGGCAGCGAGTGGAGCACCGGATAAGACTGAAGATCACGCTCAAAACGTGGCAGACGTTTCCCTGCAGCTGATAAAGCACGTGCAATCTCTCAAATTGCCATCTGGTCTTGATATACAGATTCGCATAGGTAACACGCGCGATTTCCTACCAAACACTCGTAATTTCTTCTAATTTCACTTGAGTATACTTCCCTTCGATTTCAAGCGTTTCTGACGCTTTCAAAAGTTTGCGTACGCGAAACGAACGCAACCGCATGCAAGCGTGTTCTACTTTCTCAGGAATTCATTCTGGACCAGCTGTGGCAGGTGTTGTTGGCATCAAAGTACCGAGATATTGCTTCTTCGGCGACACGGTGAATACTGCTTCCAGAATGCAAACGACCAGTCTGGTAAGTTTGTGCTATGTCTATCTAATTGTAGGAAAACTGTTTATAAGAAACTGGGTATAAAAGAGCATCCAACTAGTAGAACGTCGTAATGTCATTGACACGTTTGATATTTGTGGCGAAGTAGAAGATTCATGAACTGATTGCTTTGTTCTTCACAGAAAATTATTGTAAGGTAGATTAATAATTTCCTGACAGTAAAAATAATAAATATATTTTTTATTCGGCAATTTTTCAGTTAAACCAGTTAGCTAATAAATTAAAATTAATGGTTATATAATAAAACATAGTTTTAGAGAACTTAACTTTGTATTGATAAAAGTCAAATTTTATTCGTGACCAATTTTGTCGTTTCCAGTGCTAACAAATACACGGTTTTTCCACTTGCATGTCCTCAATAGATCACTCACGAGCACGTTTATCTTTCACTAAACTTCAAAAATGATAAAGTCTCCTCTAAATTCAACAATATTTTCCATTCAACAATTCTAACAACTTCCAGGCTATTACATTCCCTTTCTAATCTTATACCTCGCGAAAATTTGACTTTGTGCACAATTTTTTTCATGACACAGCCAGGAAAGGTACACATCTCGGCAGACACTAAAGCGCTATTGGTCAAAGACCGGTACCACGTCGAGTCACGCGGACTAGTTTGGGTCAAGGTTGGTATCAGAAAAACTCCTGCTTAGAGATCCTTAGTCTCGAATCGCGTGATCCTCTGTTTGTCACTCCACGCAGGGAAAAGGCAACATGGAGACGTATTGGATGTTCGACAAAGCGGAAACGAATATTGAGATTACGGTCGAAGAAGCTACACCGCCCGAAGGACTTCTAGTCACCGATGTTTAACGCGTAACAAAACGTTGGATGTTATTTAAGAGATCGTTGAACTGCTTTTTGTTTTTAACAGCTGGACGAGCATGTACAGCTTTCGAGATTAAGTCTGGATCGTGTTATTGACAAGCAGACGCGCATATTAGCCTGATGGGTAAGATATACAATGCCCTAGTTTTGTGATGAAATGGTATTGTAGACATATCACAATTCGTAAACGAGCCAGGAAACAGGATGAACAGCTCCTTGACGTGAATAGTACAGAAGGTTCATGTTCTAAACATTAGACAATGTTCTCGTGCGTGATTAGGTATTTTAGACATAATTATTATTTATTACTTGGTGCCGGAGATTATTATTGGTTATCCAAAACAGTACAGTAATATATTTACATTTACTTTATAGCTATATGATTTTGTTATATAAATTTTTCACTGACAATTTCGTAATATTTTTGGGTTGCTTCAAAAACAATAATAAGTACTTATCACAAAGTGGAGTTTATCAGTTCTGAAAAGCTCAAATGACAGTGCAACATATGTTTGCATAAATGTTGATCCATTACGAGCATATTAAAGTCTTTCGTTTTGTAGTTTATCCTAAATGTGAATGTTAATAACATAAAAATCAAATTTCAGAGATCTCACTCGAAGCTATTCATACTTACACTTACGCTCTATTGATTCTCTGTTGACATTTTCTTTATAAGTGTATATCCATTCTTTCTCCCATTGACCTGCTGATCTCATGCTTCATACATATTTTTTTTATAGCGTAATAAAGACAATATTATCATTGTCATCATTATTATTATTATTAATATATCTCGTAATCAAAGTTACGAGTTTACAATCTCACAGTCACTTATTGTAGCAAATTAATTTCATTCCGAGTATCAAAATTGAGTATCATTGAAAGCTTGCACATCGTTGAAAGACTTCAGTTTAGCCAAATTAGAATATGTGTAAAATATTTCAAAGCTTTTATCATACAAACTACTTTTCCCACCACTTAATAGGTGTAAACAATTTTTTTAAACATCTCTGAAACTGTTGTGTTTGCTGCAGAAATAGTTACTATTAAAAATGTAAAAAATTGTATACAAAAAAATGCGACATGTCTTTCGAAAAACATATATCAGAGTTTTTTGGCGAAAATTGTCGCACCTACATTTCTCGTAACAACTCGACCAAAGTTTATGCAAAATAATCAGCTTGGTAAAGATACTTTCTTGATGTTCCGTGTATTTTAATCTAGAGTGACTAGTCTAAATGTAGCTATATAAGAAAAACACGAGAGAAAAAAAAGAAAAACATGAACATTTCACTCGACAAATCAGAGCCTCGCGCGAGTGACATAGTAGGTACGTGAGTTTTCACCGAAATTCCATGTCGAAATGAACTGAGAAAGTCCCGTGACTTTCTTTCTCGTACGTTCAATGTTACGAGTTGAACGAGGCTAGGTACGTGCCTTAACTTTCAATTGCTGTCGTCGCGTGTGTAATGTTCGTGTAGACTTATGCTACAAAAAAAAGCGTAAAACACGAGTGCAAGCTATGTGTACTTCCGAACTTTGCATCACCGCCCGGTCCATCGCGAAATTCATAGTCTAGACATAGCAAGTAAATAAATAACGAGAAGCTGTTAAATTAAATATGCAAATAGTTCATATTATAGTAATGTATGTCTTTCTCTTCATTCTAGAGTGTGTGAAAAATTTAGGTTCAAAAGGGAATGTTAGTGGTTGTACGAAGCATTTTCAACATAAGTTTAATAAAAATTACTGTATACTTTGAAACACTTTATGGATACGGAATTTCTTTACTGTTTTATAAAATTTCATTGTAACCATAATATTTATGCTACCTTGTTTGAACTAAAAAAAAGTCCTTTTTATACTTTTTATACATTTTATACTTTTACGGCGTATAATAATTTAAATTATTACTCAAAGGGTAAACTGAAACTGAAAGATAAACTGCTACACAGGGGGAAGTAACTTTATAGTTGCTATCTGCTCCATGGCAGAAGGTAAGAAGAGGGGGGAGTATGTGGAGTACAGCAAATTCTATCCGAGTATTAGTATGCTTACGATCCGCTCAAACGCTCGGACATGAACTTCAAAGCGGTGCAACAATTTCGTTCAGAACTGACTATCTATTTTAAACTCTTAAATAGGGTCAACGTGAAACGTTGAAGAATATTCAATAAACTTATACTAGAAATGAGTACAACCAATAACATTCACATTTAAACTTAAATTTACTGAAAACATAAATATGTCATGTGTAATAAATATTCCACTGCGACAGAGTTTATCGATACTGTCCTGGAAAGTGTACTCTTTGAATTTAAAAGGTTCCCACCAAAGATGGAGAAAATTCAAATAATGAATAAAGGTTAATCAATTGTCTATTACACTTTAAAAAAAAAATTTAATTCTGAATTATTTAATGTAGTACTTTACAATGAGAAATGAAAAATTTAAGTATTCCATTGAATAAATGTCACGAATAAATTGTTAAATTTCTAAATTTTTATTCGTTATGTATTACACGAATAAAACTTTTCCCATCTTTGGTTTTCACTGGATCCTTACCAACCTCAAAAGAAAAGCAAAAATATGCGTAGAAAGTGTTACATGTCTCCCGTAAACGTCGATGAGTATTGTGTTGCACAAAGGTTATTCATGATTCTAATTTGAATTGAATCAACAGTAGCAAGCGTCCTCGGTGTTGCGCATTATCCACGTCAAATAACGATTCACCCTAGAGTACACGCCAGGATAGCCAGGTTTCGCGCATCCTTCGCCCCAGGACACGACTCCTGCGAATAGAGGGCACCATTATTGTTGATAACAAAACGCTGGAATAGCTAAGCATTATTATTTCGAATAATATTACTAAAATATTATTTAAAGCATCTTAGTATATTTAATTCTGCATATTATTCAGAATAATAATGCTTCATTTTTCAACTCAAACAAAAATTCTAATGTTATTCTATGGGACATAGATCTTACCAACTATATTGTACGTCTTGTTGTTCTCGACGTGTAGAGGACCACCGCTGTCTCCCTAGTTAACAAGAAATCATAAACAATATATATGTGTCTTGTTCTGAAAATATCAGAATGATAGTCTGAAGAGAAAGTTTCAATTTCATGGTCAATTTCAGTAATAGTCACAATGTTATTTAAATGACTTCTCATAATAGAAATGATTCGATGTACAAAACAATGCACACATGTGCGTGGTATATAAGCTGTACAATAATGTTATAGAAGTTCCAATGAAAACCAAGTAAAGCTGAATGTATCGATAACGATGATAAAAAGAATTGCTTGTTAATTACCTGACACGAATCCTTCATTCCTTCTTCGTAGCCAGCGCAGAGCATATTGTCTGTTATTCTTCGTGCTGGATATTTAGTGGCTCGACATTCTGCGTTTGTTAGTATGGGCACCATGACCTCCTGCAGAGTTTGAGAAACGGAGCCAGACTCCGCGACTGCGCCCCATCCGGTTACTATACCTTTTTGACCAGCGAATGTTTTCGCTGGAAGCAGCAATTTTATTTCAGTAGACATCGAATAAAAGATATTAAATAATTATATAAATTCCACCATGTGATTCATTTTTATTAATGACGATGAACACATTATGTCTTTTTTTCAACGAGTTAGGGATGATAAGTTTTAAATTTTACCTCGTTCTGGGAGGCAAACCGGTCTCATCTTTCCCTTAAATGATATGGACTCTTTTAGCCTGACCAGTGCGATGTCATTGTTATAGTTGTATGTCGAGTAACCACTGTGTTTGATCAGTTTATCAACTTTAAACACTTTCGTCTCAGCCTCCGTCGTGGAATTACGATCGTGCTCCAATATTACGATCGACATGGAGATTGGATCAAATCTGGTGTAATAATTAAAAATTTTTAATATTATTATCGTAAATAATATTAATTTTAATATTAATATAATATTTTTCTTAAATATGTAACTTACAATAGTTATGTGTCATAATTTCAATATAACGGATCAATTTTCAATGTACGAGATATATTTCGATAAAAGAAAGTAATAATACATATGACTGCTATTGTTATTAAAACAGAAAATTAGATCACCTGTCAACGCAATGAGCTGCAGTTAAAATGTAACGAGAGTTTATGACGGTTCCACCGCAATAAAATCGTCCTCTGAACATCATTAATGCCATCCATGGATATTCATTAACTTGCGTCTCGGTACCGCCAACTATACGCTTGTCGGTGTTTGTCAAGCCGCATTCTATAATCCATATATACTCATTATTATGTATCTATATACATTTTGTATAAAGTGATCAGAGCAAAGTGCCATTTCTTGCGGTGCTAATTGCGTTTTACTAAAAACAGTATAGCTTACTGCAAGGTGAACATTCTTCTTTCATTGGTTCCGGAAGTTCAGTTGTGGTTGTCGTTGTGGATCCAATCGTAGCGAAGCCAAACAGCCATTCCCAAAAGTTTTTGTCGTCGTGAACCGTCGAACTCGTTTGTGTAATATTCGAACTGTCTGCTTCCTCGATAATGGGAGCTTTTAGCTATAATAAACATTTATCTGATACAATTCTGTTGAAATATTCGCAATCTTTCACTGTCTATTAATGCACTACAACAATTATAGTAATACACGAATTCATGTAAAATATAATTAAATTTAAATATTAATAATTACAGTAAGTTCTAATTTATTGACCTATAATATTTTCAACAGTCGAGTCAACTGTTCAAACATTCTTTTCTAATTTTAAATGTGTCGTAAAAAATGTGACAACAAACATTTCACGTAGAGAAAAGGCAATATAATGATTCTAGTATTTATTTGCAATTAAATCTTCCAACATGTGTATCGAAATAGATTTGTGTTTAAAGGTAAGTAAACATTATTTTACGCACTGGAATAAACAATTCCACGAACACAGCACATTCGTATTAATATACGTATTTCATCGCCGTTATCTGTCCTCAATATGAAACACACTCACTATGCGAAGGAGGAAAAGAATTGTTTTCGACGGATGCCCTCCGATTTAAATTCATCTACAAATACAAGGACGCGTATAAGTTGCAAACCGTTAGTAGGAAACTTGCGTAAGGCATATATCGTTTCATTAAAATATGCAAATATGGTCTTATTGTTACTTGTCGAAGACCCATTAAGTAGATATTAAATTACATATAGAGTTCAGAGGTAATATAGTACAAAGATCATACTTGTAGGTTCGATAACTATGGAGACAAGGACTTGTAATACTGTGTATATGACACAGTATTCCATACATAACAATGTTGACAAGTCTAATTAAAACAACGCCACAATTAAAAAAAAAAAGTAATTTCTTTTAAATTATTATAAAATGTCAATTTATGTTTATCTTAGACAGACCCCATGTCACAATTTTCTGTCAGATCGTTTACGATAATTACGAAAACAAAATCGTTGAAGGAAAAGTGTGTTACGCGAATCTGCATAGCGTTACCAAAACGGTTACTTACTTCCTCGCAATTAACGGCACACGCTGTCGTGACGACGAGGATCAGCCAAAGTATCGAGCGCATGCACATGATCACTGGACACTATTTTCCTCGACGCACACGAAACGAGTACTCCGAATAAGCTGGCACTCGGACACTGAATAAAGAAGCAACGGGTTCAATTGGTGACAATACAACACTTCCTACCAAGACGGCGTACACTTTCACATAAGACTTCGATCCGAAGTCACATCTATATTTATACGAAATAGTGGACAGACGAGTAGTTGAAGTGAAAATTTAGGCTAACCGTATGTAAATTTCCGACTGACTAACATTATCGATGGACACAACATCCCGTACGTGCTCTCGCGACACCGGTTATTTAAAAATGTGAACGTCCTCACCCAGGTGATTCCCCTTGTGGTCCTTTCGTCTTTCTTTTCGATCGTCCTGCGAATTTCGACGGTGAAGCACCGTGCATTTGACAAGCGGTCAATTTGTTTTTTTTTTTATTATTAATGTGCGAAACGTGGCATTTCAAATGATAAACGTACGTAAGGATAATGGATCATCGTTTGAACTGATATAATTTATTTGGTGGGTGTGTTAGGGTATCTTAATTAAGGTCGTATTTTAAAATTTTAGTTGGAGACCGATGTGTGATTTTATCGAGAAAGAATTAAGAAAAGTATAGTGTGCAGATCTAATTATAAACAAAGATACTAATCGTTCAATAAAATTAAAAAACTTCAGAAGACAAATTATTTCATGAATGATGAATGATTAAAATTGAAAATTGGATATATCTCTTTAAATAAGATCTTATGTATTTTCATTTATCAAATTGCCATTCCAAGTAATAAATTCAACGATATCGGACGAGTTGCCAGATTGTGTTTAACATTCTGACTCACCGACACACCCAACAAACATTAGTAACGACGCAACATGACTATTTGATTTTCGGCATTGTCACCCGTTGGTTACAGTAATGACACAAATTTTAATCGACCCAACACAGATATCGTTATCGCTGTACACAGTACAAAATATGTTTTTTACAGTGTGCATCAATATGATAATTGTACGATCGTTTTATCGTTGTAATCAACTTGCTTCCCTAAACGTGTCCTTTTATTAATAATTCTATTGCAATTTATTTTTCATCACAATTTTATTGTTAATAGACAACTATTTAAACATTGTTCATAAAAACCGAAGCAATTACACCACTCGTCCTTTTGTCCATCGTAATTAGGGGATCCCCTAGTCAAATGACATTCCACTTAACATGATTAATAACCCAAGCGCTTCCGGTCATTAAATTAAAAGCTTCAGCATCCTAGGTATAAAATGTTTCATAAAAATATTGTATCAAGTAATCCTCTCGTTCCTTAAATTTCTTTCAATTTACGGAATTGTTCGCGTAGTCTTCTAATTATTTTGAGCAGTCTGCGTAGATCTCCGCGATCAAGATTCCTCCATGAAGAAAGGATCCGTGTAGCTGCTGGAAGATTAACCAGGATTCCTGTCGACTTGCTGGCTGGATTCCCGTGTAAGTCGGGTTATCAAAGTTCCAGTCAATGCTGAGAGACCGAGATAAGATGACGAAGGACAGACGAGTGTATCTCACCTGTAACCCATGACAGTGGGTCAAGGTATATGGGTCATAGCACCCTCATGCGGGTGGGACATTGCTTTATTGTCTCGATGTATGACTAACGTTATCAGGAGCCTTGCCTTATTTACATTTATCGCCAGGGTCAGATTGTCATCACAATTTCAGTTTTTTTTTTTCACGGACAAACCGTGTTTGAAACGTATTACAGCAACAACAGAACATCTGTTCACGATGAGATGAAAAATACTTTTTTATTTGCAAACTGTACGATTAGATTATTGAATCAAACATATCAATTGTGCCTAGGGTGATTATTTTTGCAAATAATAATTAAAGTAGTGTATTTAAAACGTAATGTGTATAGAGGTAGATTGTTTATAAAATACATAAAATAAGGGTTAATATAATGTTATATATTAATATGAATTATGACTCCATAAGTATGTTTTATTTAAGAAAAATTCAATGAGACTCTGACACTGATTTAATTTTTATAACTTTTAATATACAATTTCGCGAAGTAAATACAAAATATTTCATTCGTATATTATCGATAACAAAGTTTGAACTTCCTCATCGATAAATGATATACGATACGATATATCAATTCGATATCTCTATTAAATACAAATCATTGATAAACGAATCTGCCAGTTGGAGAAGCAGAATCACGTATAAATTGTCTCACACTTTCGTACACATTCGTTCTCCTTGCTTTACTCACGTTTCACTGCTTCGTCTAATGAACACTCACCTTTCTCGGTGTTTTGCTATGCAAATACTTGCATTTTCACTGCACAATGCAGTGTAACACACGCACTTCGTTACGTCAACGCGTTACGGGGGCGACGCAGCTTCTTATCAAAGCAATGAATTCCAACATCGAGATGACAGAACCTCATTACGCATAAGCAAAACATGACACAAGATACCATTTTCTTTTGTCATTTGAAACATTAGATAGTTGTTGTAATGTGTATAATAGATTGTAAGCAATAAAACGTGTTATGTACTAGAGAAAAATGAAGGAATTTCGTAAATTAACAGAAAAAATATGTACAAAACTATGATTAAACGAAATTCTATTATTAATAAATGCAAATCGGCCATGAGCTAAACTATTACCAGCTATTATTATTTCTAAACATCCCCTAAATAGTATTTTTAGAAGAAGTCTCGAAGGCGGGTAATAAAAGATCTATAATAATAACTATTAAATAACTTTTATTACCATTAAAAAGATGATGACCTCGACTACCATCCTAATCACCTACAAATTTACTTTACATAATAACGTACATTTACATAAGATAACGAGAACCATTTGATCGGACAATTACCTCTCTAATGCTTAGCTCTGAATAAAACACGATGTGTAATTAACTGAACACGAGGCATCACTCGTTTCGATTACAAAAGCCCTCGTGAAGGATCGAGTGTGCGTACAAAAGTCAACAGAAGGATCGTTTCAGGTGTTTACCTTAGCCTTACGAATCTGAAGACACATCGCTATTGCATTGACCTGATTTCGACCGCAATAGTATCCCACGTAATACTGCCACAAACTTCTTGGAATCAGCTTTAGTAAAGTATTTACTGCCAACGCCCCTGACAAAACTGTTCCATTGATCCGAGAGGACCTTCGTCAGGGTTTACAGTGCTCTGTCAAACTATGCATAATTCATTTAATAATGTAAGAGTACACGTAGTGTACTACAAGAGTACACGTAGTGTACGTACAAGAACGAACGGTTCTAAAGTTTGACTCCGAAATTGAGTTTGAAACAATTTTATTTGCTTCGGTAAAACTTGGAGTAAGAAAGGGAAATTTGTGTTAGGTAGTATTTGATAGTGTTTATGGAAAAACTGTATATATGTTATATTTATTTTTTGCATTTTTATTAACGTTCGTGTTTTGTTTTATCTATAATTTAATTTGAATTATTTTATTTTGCTCTGAATGAATCGAAATGTGAGAATAGTTGAATTGCAAATTAAATTCGTGTTTGATCACGATGTATCAGTTTCAATCAGGTTAGGAGGTAAACGAGTGATAATAATTATGAAGAAGCACTTGACCGAATTAACATATTTAGTTTGCAGATTCCTTAGTTCTCGAGGTGAAGCCTGGCAATGTTTTTTGCACATAAAAATTAAAGGAGCGTGAAGAGGAAACCTTCTCTCACTCACATACCTACACATATAATATTTGGATTCGTAAGACTATCGCGTCTTTGAACAAATAGCACATGAAGATTTTACGTAGACGATAAAAAACAAATTAGTATTGAGTAACATGAGTTGTATCTTTTTATTTCCATTGAGTAGGCACATTATTTGATAAATAAAGCTAACAAACAAATAATGGAATCTCTTATGTATACACTATACACGTTGAGGATAATTTTCATCGAATTTATTTTCAAAAATATTAATTATGGGCAGCAGCTGAATAATAAACAATCAATAGCGAATCACGGTGATCTTGTTTTAATATTTGAAAAGGGATAGAATTATCATTATGTATTTAAATTTTAGTCGATATTTCTTCTTTAATTTTTCGAATGTTGTAAAAAGTAGAAATGTTGCTCTAAATTTTTACTATCTTTATATCATATTTACATCTCATTTGATAATAGACGTCTAAAAATCTGTGCCCTTTTGAAGAAAGATGTAATAACACCCAATCTAAACAAGACCTTTTTAATCAAATATCCTGAGAGAAGCCTCAACTATGACCTTCAACGTCAAGGTCATTACCCAACATTATATAATTAAATCCATCTCCAAATAATCTAATCAAGAAACCGTTTATACACCCACAGACCCAGAAAAGGAATACTCCAATTTTCTAAAAACAATCTTAATACAAAATCCAAGCTCTGCCCTATCAAACAACTACAAAAGTCGAACGACAGTTGCGAGGTGGGTGCTCTCATAAACGGCCGGAGTTCTCGACACCTAATAGCGAGATCCTTTCTATCAGCGTTGTCGCACGCGCTCTCTGTTGGCTCACGGTTCGAAAACAATAGGCAGAAGACGATCAAGGGAAGCTCGTAGCCGCTGGCCTGACGAAAGTGACATTGATCCAGTCTGCTGGATCACCGAAAGGAAGGACGCGCACGAAAGGGTCCCCGGAGAAGTGGAGGTGGTTTGACATTGGTCGTCGTTGGTGGTTGATGCTCGGCCATGTTACCCACAAGCACGCTTCCAGCTTATTCGTACACGCGAACGATTGGCATTTTGCAATTGTATCCGCGTGCCAGGCGTCTGTACAAGCGAGACAATACCACTGGCGGCTGATTTAAAGGCTGTCACACGCAGCATCTGCCAATGCAAACGCACCACTCAAGGCTGACGATCCCCACCGACTGGCGGGCTTGGCTCCCTCGATAGTTATAATTTACTATAAAATGGCAAAACGATCGCGATACTTTTAGACTTTTCACGCCCAGGCGCAGCCACGTGCACTGGCACATCGGTGTACACCGCGGCACCGGAATCATCTGCCTGCTTGCCCACCTGTCGGCCACCAGCCTAACCGAAAACCACTGCAACACCATCCGCCACGTGAATACGTTCAACTGCAGGCGACACAATGCAATGCAAACTCCTCGTCTTCCTGTGGATATGCTGCTGCGCCCACGCGTTGCCGCGATTGGTAAGTCATGGGATTGGGAGTCTTTGATCTGGTTTGGTACGAAGGATCTCAGTTTGTGATGTCGTAAAACGAATATTGAGTCTTGTACGTATGATTTATTTTAAAACAGTGGAAAATATTTTAAACTAATTAAGGCCATTGTTTGCTAGTCTGAAAGTAAATATTATTTATTATACAGTTCGATTCTTGGATTAGAGTCACCAGACCTACATTATTACGTTTAGAGTAACGTTTTCATTTTTATTTTTGGAGTGTGACGTTAAAACGTTATGACAGTGTTGAAACAATTGACAAACTCTCCTTGTATTAGTGACGCGCGAAGAGATTGCCCCTGAATGAATGGGATCCACCTTGACTTCAGGGATAAACTCTCAGCGTACAACTTATACAATCATTATCCAACCGACGACTCATTGTTAAACTAGACAATTCATATTCTCTTTCAAGCTCTGCCATATCTCTCGACTATTGTTAGCAACTCTAACAATTATTTGTACAATCATAGATTATAAGTAGACTATTATTCAAATAATGGTGTGTACGATAAATGTGTATTGTACGTATAACTTTCAAATTTTTAATATTTTCTACTTGCACGAATGTCATTTATCTTTTCGAAAGTCACAGTCTATTTAGAAGAGAGTTTTAACTATTCCAGAATACTAAAACATATTTGAACTGATTATAATGTCCCTTAATGATTAGTATCCTTCAGTTATTGTTACATGTGCATTGTTACAAAAAATATTGAGAAATTTCACCACGTTATAAGAATTTTCATTTTTCTTTAACTTCTTAGGTACCTCAAAACAATGTGAAGAATCTGCCATCATCGAATGTTCAAGTGCACTATAACATTACAAACAGCCAGATCAACAACCTGAGGCCAATAGAAGAAACGTCTTATATCGACTTCATTCCAACACCTTCGTTTCCCTCAAAAAGGCCGAACGTCTGTGACAATTGTGGTAACTATGAATGCTGTAATAGAAGCAATAACAACTGCGTAAATATTATTTCTCAAGCCAACGTTTTCCTCATAATGAAATAAAAGGATTGTAGTTACTTTTTAATTAGTTTTGAAACACTCGAAAATAGCGAACAAAATGTTTAATGTTATAAGAATTATACATTCTATTATTGAATAACTACAACGTCGAATTAAAATAATCGAATTAAAATAATCGAATTAAAATAATTGGTACTAAAATGCACCATTTTTTATTTTTATGTTTATTTCACAATTTTTTTGTCTTTTGAGTCCTGTATAAATATACCATTTTGGTAAAATGTAAAATATAAGTAATTACATTTTATCGAATCGTAATTCTGATTTGTATACGTACGTTGCAGTTTGTGGGGTGGGCAGGAAAATCAGGATCGTCGGTGGAAACGTGGCCAGCGTCTACGAGTACCCGTGGATGGTTAGCATGAGCAAACAAGGTACATTTTATTGTGCCGGAAGCTTAATCACGCGGAGGCACGTACTCACAGCAGCACATTGCATGGCGGGGTGAGTACTGACACGAGAAGGATTTAAATTTGATCTAATGCGATTCCAATCGATTTACAAAAATAACCGAACCACTGTCTATCCAATTGTTACAGTAAAAGTATTGTCCATTGTTTTTGTTATAAAACGGCAATACCCAAAGGCATTAAATAACACTTCAAATTATTCACGCATTGAATATGGAGTTTTCAATTCCACTTATCTCTTCGCTCTTCATTAATCTATTCTCACCTGAAACTGTTCACATAAAGTTACAAATGTTAAAAATATGAATCATCTTTCAAGTCGAGTATTTTCTAAAGAAATTTCTCTCTACATAGCACCAAATTGACTTTGGCATATTTCAGGTTCGACAGAAGAGGCATCAAGCTTGTTTTGGCCGACAGCAACCGTCCAAATCTAAACAAAGACGCTGTAGTTCGTCGCATCAAATCAGTTACTATCCACGAGAACTTCCACGCGTATACCTATAACAACGATATTGCTATCATCGAAATGGATCGACCCGTGGATGTAAATGGCATCGTGAGAACTGCTTGTTTACCCGAAGACAGTAAGTGTTTGCTGGTTTATTGCAAAATTATCCCATATCGCAAATGATAAGTGAGGAAACAATGTAAAGAAAAATCTATTTTACACATCATTCCATCAAAACTTTAAAGTAATGAAAATTATACCTTGAGATATACAGAAATGTTTATATAGTCCTCTAGTTAATATTCTTGATGAACTTTTGTTTTGTTTAGGTCGAATCCTATATACTTTAACCATGCAAATATTGTTTCATTCAATTCTGTATATTCTGAATTGCTTGAAAAATGTTTATTTAAAGAACCAATTTCTTATATTAAACTTCTAACTTAGAATATTTTTAAAACGCATATTCAATGTAATTTCACTTATAAGAGTTTTTAACTGCACGGCTTGCTATCTACAGTGCAACGTAAAATTTGTGATACTATTTAATCGTTCATATTTAAAGTTTCGTTGGATAGATTGCCGAGCATTAAATTTTCGCGAAGTCTAGACTGCCACCTTTCATTGACCCTTGAACCCAGGAAATTGACAGATATCTTACTTTTCCTAGAAGCTATCGACTACACGGGGGCAACAGCTACGGTGGTTGGTTGGGGGCGAACCGGTGAGGACGAACCTGTTAGTGATGAGTTACGGAAAGTCAATCTTCCAATTTTGTCCCAGGAAGAGTGCGATGAATCAGGGTATCAGAAGAACCGTATCACCGAGAACATGTTCTGCGCTGGTTATTTGGACGGCAAACTTGATGCTTGTTTCGTGAGTATTCGACCGAATACCTAAAAACAGGGATTCTCAACGCAGACCAAGTACCACTCAATTTTCAAACTGTTTCAAGCATCTCGAAATTGATAGAAATTAAGATGAAAGCAAAATTCAGTGGGAAATGAAATAGAAAAATAAACTAAATATAATTGTGTTGAACAAATATTAAGAATTCTGTTTCTGCATACATCGTAAAATGTCCATAAAGGATAATAGTGCTGTAAACTAATAACAAATAATTAAACTAAGTACAATACCACATCACTATTAAAATTTTATTTTCCTTTTTTCCTTAGGGTGACAGCGGTGGACCCCTTCATGTAAAAGGAACGTATGGCCATCTTGAAGTCGTAGGTAAGGCTACAAACGAATATTGATTTATACTTTACATGAATTAACCTTACAAATATATAAATCACATAAACGATTACAACCCAAACAGTCATTTACAGAAAAAGCATAAAATTATTTTACTATATACGATAAAATTTTATATATACAAATTTATATAAAATCATGATAATATAAATACCATACAAACGTATATGTGAAATTTTATTATATAATATAAATATGTACATATACATTTTGTACTCGATAAAATAAGTTTATATGATTTATATTTTTATAATGTCAATGAATATTTACTTCCAAGACATCAATCAATTTCGATCCTTTCCTTCTTAATACAAGCAGAGGTGGACTACATGTCGATTTATTACTGAAAATAAAATATACATGCATAAATTATTTTTTCATGCAGGAATAATTTCGTGGGGACGTGGTTGCGCCAGACCTAACTTGCCAGGAATTTACACGAAACTGACCAACTACCTCGGTTGGCTCAAAGATCATCTCGATGGCGAGTGCGTGTGTCCACCACCTCGATCCTAGTTTCTACTCATTAGAAGCCAGATGATGGGTCAGTCCGACACTTATTCGTCGCTTAGAAAAATTACCAAGCACCTTTCGTACACCAAATCTGTTACTTTTAATTGTTGAGATATGTCTACGAACAAGTACGATCAGTATTAAAGATAAAGGGCACGCGATAGTTTCCATCATCACAGGTTCACCAACATTTCTACATTCGTTTAGCCATAAAAATATTAAAGATGTACTTGTAAATAACCGCGGAACCGTGTACTATCGTTGCGAATCATTAATTTATTTTAATCGTTAAATCGTTGCACGTAGTTAAGATAATCTAGTCCCGTGTACATACAGAGGATCCCCGTTTCCTTTGATGCCGCACTTCCTGTATAAAGCAATTGTTGAATAAAGAATACGTTCACCAATAATTTTCCATTTTAGAGTTCTCAGTTTGGATAATAATTTCATTTTGTTCATGGAATCTTCCATTGTTGAAGCTTTGTGTTCTTCGTCTATAAAGAGCGCAGGAAGGAAAACCAAAAATTATCATGATATGGGAAGTAACAACCATTGCGCGAGAATTATTACTGTATAATGATGAATAAATAACAGTCCATAAGAAATTAAAAAGATATGGATGTGTATATGTTGTAAGTAAGATTATTTTTAGCCTTAATCGACTTTTAAATCATACAACTGAATCTATTAGAGAACACCACGCCTCATAAAAGTTTACATAAATAATTTTCAAATGATATTGATGTGAGTATTACCGTGGATAAATTTTCTACCTGAATAGAACAAGTTTAATAAATAATTTAACGGTGAAAGTGACATGGTGTATTTCTAAAACTTGATCACAAATTTCAGAATTACGACAAACTTTAAGAACATTTCCATGATGTAATGAAAACAATTCAGTTGTTATTTATATCATTAATTTGATTTTGTAATCTTACTAAAGTAGTGGAACCAACAATCCAGATCAGTCGTAAACTCTGTTTAAGTCGAAAGCCAATTCCAAATTCAAGCTCTATGGTGACGGACATCTCGACTTTATTTTTCGAACGATATTTTCGAAAACGTTTGTTTCAGCGTAGTGAAAGTAACGGCAGCTGACAAAACGAGTGTAGAAGGTAAAGTGAACATCACTAAAAGATGTTAGATAAATGCCAGTCCTCGATCGAGATGAACGGGCAATAACAGAAACCGGGTCAGTAGTCAGAAACGTTTTGCTTTCAATGGTGAATGTGGGTTAGTGAAACCTCCACCGTCAACGTCGACTCCTGATTCTTCCCAAATTAAAACAGGGATAGCAGTCATTGGAATTTATATAAAATCAAATAAACTACTGTAATGTATTTTACAAAAAAGTATTCAAAATCATTCCAATACAAAAGAAAACTATTCAAGAACGTGTATAGTAGTATTCATTACGGTTCAGTTCCATAAAAATTAATCTAATCATCTCATTCGTAATCTTAACAGTGGCTTATGACGAGTATATCCTTATCTTCCTTTAAAGAAAAAACCACGTGACATAGGTAGACGTAACTTGTGATGTACTTCACGCAAGAAAGATGAAAGTTGAGTTCATAAAATGATAATATCGTTGAAGTTTTGAACATACGTGTCATAATACAATGAATGTTGCATGTTAGAATATCGCAATGGTAATGTACCAGAGAAAGATGTTTCTTGCGGGTGAAAGTTAAAACGGCTTTTCGATTTCTTTGGCCTGTTTCTTCGATCAATGAGTAAAAGCAAATGAAGTATGATGAGGGCTGAAAGGTCTTCTCTCCAAACGTTACGTCTTTATTGTTTTATGTTTATAATTACACCATTATTTATTGGACTTTCAAATCTATATTTTAAAGTCGTATTTCTGGATTTGTTTGAGTTCACTAAATTAATTTAATTTTGCTCCAATTAATTCTATTCGATTCTTTTAATGAAAGAATATACATATGAATATATATGTTTTCTTATATGAAAATATATAAGACGTACACAATCATAAACTTTTTCTTTTTAAGTGAATCAAGAACTCTTTTTAATTTTGCGACAATTTCTGATTTTTTTCAATTAATTTGCACTCGACAGAAAGCATGTCCACGATGTTTAACCTCAATCGTCGAAACTTCTCAACGGTAAACTTTAAGTAAAACTGGAATGAACCAATTTGATGAAATTCCCACGAACTGGCAGACAAAAGCAAAGCTAATAGCGATTTGTGAGGAGGAAAACTGTAGTAGCTTGTCGTGAAGAACACATGACGGTCTGACCACGCACGAAGTAGTCGCGTAACTCTGGCCGCTGTTTCGTACAGTGAAGAACTTTTTTAATAACATTTCATCGCAATGGAACATATTTTTGCAGCGTGTCGCTCCGTGGACCACGCAATTTCATTCGACGAAGACGAATATGTCGCTCGTTCATCTGGAGAAACACTAAAAGAGACATTTTTTTAAATGATTACAAGTACACGAATGGACGAACTGACAAATTTTGTTGATCTTTCTTTGCGCTTGTTAGCAATTGACAAATTATTGCATTTTTATGCCTTTTGATTCAAGATGAAAGTGTTATTTAAAATATTTTTTTTTTAAAGTATGTAGAACAGAATTATATAACACAGAAATACATGTGTAGTAAATGAAACAAAAAAATACTGAAGATTTTCATGAATAAATCTATTTATAAATACCAGTTCTCCCAGCAACTGCAACAACGCGCCCCTAGCAATGTCGATCAATCCCCACAAGTGTCAGCGATCAAAACGAGCAGATTCCAAACAAGCGAATCCCGAGATCGATTGACAGAGATAGCAGCGTGACATGAATCCACCTCCACGTCCATCTTGCCAATTTCGAATCGAGAGGATCACGTGCGATCAGCGTCGCGTACTGAATGGGAAGAGCAACAGGACATAGAGAAAGAACTTTCTTCGCGAGCGTTGAACGCCTCGGCTCGGTCTTGGTCGGTCAGTCTGTCGTCTTCGTGGAACCACGGTGAAAGCGTCTGCACCACCTCGCCGATCTCCTGCAGCTTCTGGATGCGAAGCACGGTGCCAGAAGTTGAAGAAGATCCACGAAGAACGGTGGAAAAGTGCGGGAACACGCGATAGAATGAGCGATCATGAAGAAACCCGCGGACACGTCAAGAGCTTAGGAAGTTTGGTCGATGAGAGACGGAGGATTTCACCGTGAGTTTTTCGTCGAATGTCAACTGTCGATCAGAACATGACTTTGGGGTCGACACCACGAAAAAATTGGATCCTGGCTGCGATCCTCTTACTACTCGTCCATGTTCGCAGCATGGACGTTAGATTTCTGAAGGACGATTCTCTGGCGAGTACTAATTACACTGTGAGTAGTGGTTTTGACACCGTGGTTTGGTGTGAGTGTGAAAGTAGTTTTAGTAAAAGTTATGAATATGTTGAATTTGTGTTACATCGATTTAGTTATATTAAAGGGAATGAAAATATTTGAAAGTAATTTGAGATTCTCAGGTGAAAATTACCTTATGTATCCATTGCTTTTTCTTTGTTAATAATGTTCCATCAGCTTTGTTTAGTTTCGTTTATCATCAATTTTCTCATACTTGGTGTGTTCTCACACTTGGTTGTTTTCGACAAGTAATAGTTTGGTTGACCTATTGTGGATTATATATAAAATCATTTCTAACTATCATTTCTAAGTTCTGTGTTTGTTGACATTGAAGAAAACCTAATCTTACAGTAATTGTTGTCTCAACTACTTAATTTAGTTTTCCAATAAGCAGCATCAATTGTAATAGCACTTAAAAGTTTTGGCTTCTGAATTACAATTACAGCACTGTCATAACCACTGACGTGACTTTCCCTGTATATTGTGCAAGCAAATCGAAAGCTTTCTATACTCCTTACTGACATAACTTGCTTTCAAAATTGGAGAGACAGTTCATACCAATATCGCGAGAGTATCAGCTAGTCATTGAAGAAGACGTCAGAGAAAGTTGTACATTTTAATAAAATTGATTGCTTAATCATAATCATCCCTCGGTTTAGAGTGTGTTTAGAGCCATTACTTGTCTTAAAATTTTTAAATGTACTCAACATCGTTCGAATATTTCCTGAAGATTGCCGTAATATATAAATCGTCGAAGATCGTGATAAGCGTCAGTGAAATTGGAAGTATCTTCCATTGCGTATTCTTCGTTACGCCATTCTTGCCAGTTAGGACGTTTAGTTCAGCAAATAAACGTTGTATGTATAATACAAGGTTCCCAGTTTGTTCAAGCAAATACTGATTTAACGACGAAGGCCTTGACCCATAATTCGAATGATGGTCACTGTCTCCGATAGCTCTTCTTGCTTATTTGGAATGGAAAGTGAACGTAACCGTGGAAGTGTGACATCCAGCGATGTGTTTCTTCCAGTGGACGAATTCAACGCAGAATCGGAAAGGAAAATTCCTGTTCGACGAATTATTTGGCTTTGACATATCTACTGATTCGGATGCAGACGACGAAGCCGTACGGAACTGTACCTGCGGTAAGACTGTGCAAATATCTTCAAAATTTCGTCCGAGAGATATTGACATTCTAATGATAAATAACCCAGAAAATTGTTCAATGTTTAAAGAAAAGATTAATAGTATTCTAGGTATTAGTGTACGCAATCTGACACAAGCATTTGGATATTGCTTGATGTTCAGAATCAATTAACCTACTTTTCTAAAACTGTGAGATTCGTTATTCCATTTTTTTTCTTAGAAATTCTTTTCATTTTCATACCACGTACTATCAACTGATTAATCTAAGTATTCAAATTCATGAATTAATTAAGTGAATACGACCCACTAAATTTAAGAGCTCTTTCCTAAAAGCAGACTGTAAATTCGATCAAACAGTCCCTTCAACTCCACCTAGAGAAACTCCATTAGAGGAGTTACTTAAGAAAATTGATGAAACAAGTTACCACCGCGTTCGACTCGCAGCGGAACGAAAGTGTAACTGAAAAATAACTTTCCTTCGTGTAACTTTGCGAACTTGTTACGTCACGTGATAGAATTTGCACTTGACAGTGTAATAACACCCGTCCGCACGTATGGTTACGTGCCACGTAGCCGCGGATGTAGCAGTCAGTCATAGAAAGCGCTTCTGAATGCGTCTGACTCATCTAGAGGACCAATAATGAGACAGTAATAGGCAGTAACGAGTGAGGAATTGCCTTCCAGAGTGCGGTGTGTCCAATCAAGAGGATCGAATCGTCGGCGGAAGACCCACAACCCCGAACAAATATCCCTGGGTGGCGCGGCTCGTGTACGACGGTCGATTTCATTGCGGAGCCAGTCTTATTAACAACGATTACGTTCTTACTGCGGCTCACTGTGTGCGTAGGTGAGTTTCTGATTTTCTACATTCACGTGCAAGAAGATATTCCTTCCACTGCCCTTTTCGTTATAATATTTTTCATTAAATATTTGAGAAGGAATATTGCTTTTAGCTTGTTGAGCATCAATCCTTCTTCGCGCCTTTAAACTGTAATCATTTAAGAATGGATTTTCAAATGTGTTTTATAATAATAAAACTGTGAACAGTTCATAATTATTTACGATAATTCTATGTACTTTTTTCGAACTAACTCAATATTTTTCCAATGAAATTGTACTTCACGTGATGTATAAAATATAAAACTATTAATATTCACCACCAGTATTCTACTGTACCATACCATTAAAAGAAATTAAATTCGTACATATTCAGAAAACTCCTTGCATAGAAAATGTAACGTGTTTCACAGATTGAAACGATCAAAAATGCGCGTAGTGCTCGGAGATTACGACCAGCACGTAACCACCGATGGACGAGCAGTGATGAGAGCAGTGAGCGCCGTGATTCGTCACAGGAACTTCGACATGAACTCCTACAATCACGACGTCGCCTTGCTGAGGCTTCGAAAGTCGGTGAAATTTTCCAAAAGCATTAAGCCAGTGTGTTTGCCGCAAAAGGGTAAGCATCAGTGTCCTGTACACTGCATTTGTATTTCTAAAGTGACACGACTCAAGAGACTTGAGTTTTAAAGCGTCGCAAATAAGAAGAGGGCAGGAAATTGAAGTAAGGGGAAAATACGGGGGTGGAAGAAAGAGGAGTTGGTTAGAAGGGGAAGGTGTAATTCTTCGTGCGGAGAGATAAGGGCTCAGGAGGATTCGAGTCAATCGAAGGGATGGATGATTGAGAGAAATAGAAGCGAAGTATCGACGTTCAGGTCCGGTAACGAGATCAAAAGGGAGAAGTACTGGTTAAAGGAAGATAAGAGGAAGCGTAGGGTACGTAGGTGGGAGAGGGAAACTTTGGGATTGCGCGTTGGAAAGGTGCATTAGGAGAGAAATATCAGGGAAATGGTAAGGGAGATATTAGAGGTAAGGGGTGGAAAGATAGTGCGGATTAAGGATCGACAGATGTCGGAAGGAGTGACAGTGCGATGCAAGGAAGAAGGAGAGGAGCAAGGAGGGTGGGAGAGAGATGGTCAAGTGATAAATATGATTATCATTACACGAAGACCCAAGGGAATAATTAAATCTTACTATAAGTCTGTATAGCACGATATCTCGGAAACTATCTGATAGATTTTCATGATTAAGGTCTTGAATTGCATAGATCTGAATGTCCTTCAAAACACGTTGATTTCTTCTGAAACATTCCTTTATCAAATAGTTCTATTAAAAAAAAAAGTAGTGGACTCTCGTATACATAATAGACCCATTTATTTTACTTTTGGAATATACGGATATCAATGAAAGATCCTGGAAAGCAAGAAATAGTCTTTGACCCATACTATACCATCCACCAAGTTCCTCAGGCGATTTGCAATGATGTTTCCAGGCACAGATCCAGCTGGTAAAGAGGGAACCGTGGTCGGTTGGGGTCGAACAAGCGAGGGAGGAATGCTGGCAGGAATAGTTAACGAAGTACAAGTACCGATATTGAGCTTATCGCAGTGCCGCATGATGAAATATCGAGCTAATCGTATCACTGATAACATGCTTTGCGCTGGTCGCGGTAGCCAGGATTCCTGTCAAGGTGACAGCGGCGGTCCTCTTCTTGTTCACGAAGGCGACAGACTCGAAATTGTTGGTAAGTTATTAGTATTATTTATCGTTAATCTTAGAATATATACGCTATAAGCATATTTGAGTAGACAGGAGAGAAACGAATCGACAACTTGGATAACTTCTTTGGAGATAGATCGTATGCCAATCAGAGTACTACTTTGAAGAAATCACTGCATTTGGTGCTAACGTAAATAAAAACTGAATCAATTAATTTAGAATTAATGAAGGATTGCAGATCTATTTAATTTTGAAAAATTACATAGTATTTATTTTTTTCCGTCAAACTGTACGACCAAATTAGGTTGAGATTAGATATTGGATAGATTTTCAAGTATTTCCATCGTCTGCTAACCAAATAGAAAGGCACCGAGGAAATCGCGTTTGAAGAACCACAGGAATTTCTTTAGTACAATGCACGCACAACTTTCTTCTAATTTTTATTCTTTCCCTCGATTTAGGTATAGTTTCATGGGGTGTTGGGTGCGGAAGGCCAGGATATCCTGGAGTGTACACCAGGGTAACCAGATATCTCAAATGGATCAATATCAACATGAAACAAGGATGCATATGCTCTCATTAAAAATAATTAACTTATGGCCCAGAGTTGAAAGAATGCTTTTGAGTTTGTACATACATATACATTTAAACAGGAATTATTTAAGAAGCCCGAAATAATTGGAAACACTTACTCATACCAAGAATGGTTAGTAGGTTTTGTTTATAATCGTCGTATTTCTTGTTAAATGATTTAACAATAAATGCGAATTTACCCAAATGCGATCGAACAGTAAGTTATCCGTAAAATAGAAGAGCTCGCATTGGCTACTGACTTAACAAATTAGAAACCTGATGAAAACTTACACGAAGTCGTTCATTATACTGTAACTAGCAGAGTTCATCGTACATTTTGCCAAGTGATCACTTAATATTGTAGTATTATACATAGTGTATATAGTTTTATAGATCGTAAAGTTATGGTAACTATTTAGTTTAAACAATGTTATTAACAGACCTGGTATTCTATCAGTAAGTTAAGTACTTAAGTTCCTTGTGGTATAGAAGTTATTAATGCTCTCACATGTAAATAAATAAAAGAATTCGTTATTATTCGATTTTCTTCGTTCGATTCCTTTGAGATTCTGAATTCTATTTAATTCTAAGCGCCTACACTTCTACATTTTCGATAGATGCAAACTACCAAGAACTGCTTCCTTCTTCGTGTTTATTGTCAAAAACATTAGAATACTTAGAGGACATTGTACAGTTCCACACACTCGCGACACACCTTTGTTGCGTGAACGACAGTCGAACGTTGCTGGAATAATTACTAGTAACGGTTTCCTGTCAAACCGGGATTAAGTTAATGAAGCGATTATTCTGTTGAAAGCAGAACATCATTGTATGCATCGATGCATCCTTTGAAACCAGTGTTCGATCATTTATATCTGTTTCACCAAATATGTATATTGCGCTGTATGTATTTAATCAACATCGATGCCGAAATTGTTTATTAATTTTGTAGTCGATATTATTAATAACGTTAATCATATTGGCTTTGAACAGAGACAATCAATGCAAAAATATTCGGAAAGTTAAATAATGTATATTTTTTATACTAAATATAATTAACTGTATTGAAAATATGACTGCAAAACACCACACTTCGATCATTTGTAAACATAGAACGTACCCAAGATTGTTAAAAAAATATTTTCCAAGTACCGTTAAATATTCGTGTACATACATCATACTCGTTAAGGAAAAAGACACGTTTCTTTAACTGTTAGATATTCAGGATCACAGACCTCAGAAACGATATAAATGCTGCGTAATTTAGCCGAAAGTGGAAAAACCAGAAATGAATGGGTATATCGGACGAACCGTCTCTCCCTATCTTAAACTCATGGGACATCATTAGTGTGAAACACTCGCGGCGGAACGGTACCACATGACGCACCAGGCTAGCGTATAATAAGATACAGATGGGTAGTCATAAACGTTCTCTCCCATGGAATCTGCATAATGCATTCTGTAGACTGATTTTTTGGGTGCGTCGAAGTAGGTTGGCCGACCCGAATGCATCCAAAACATTTTCAGTCTCGAATATTTGTAAATAAATTCCAAATGAAATGAGATCTCAAGTATTCTTTGAATAGCCAAGACATTATTTCTATTACAAACTAATCTAAATATAAATCACTGAAGATCCAATGAAAATAACGAATACATTGTTTCAATGCTGTTAGAAAGACAAATAGTTCCATATTAATTTAATGTAAGCATCCATTTAAATTTGAGGGAATTCTTCACATCTATATCTAACACAATTCACAAAATTGAACCAAACCATAAATACTCCCCCTCTACAATCACACAGTTTCCAAAATTATGTTGAATCCTTAAATTAATGCTTTCCCTCTATTTGTCTTCAAGGCAAAGCACACGTCAGATCACTTACGTGGTCATCGTTCAGATTCGTGACGATTATGAAGTAAAAGGCACCGAAAGGAGGAATAAAACCGAAATTGCAGCGGTGGATGCAAATCGTGCAACCGCTACCATGACCCTGATGACGGTCAATACCAGTCAACCGTAATTCGACCCTGAACGTGAACGTGAACTGGTCAGGTACTGTCCAGTCGCCGACCAGTTGGCTCTGCTGTCTTTCTCCTTTGGAATAGCAATTACCTCTTCGACCTGAGTCCCCCTCAGTCGCCGTGGGACACTGGCGATAGTAACTCCTGGCTAGGGACATGTCTCTAACTCACTCCTGACAGTGCCCGCGCGGCGTATCCTGCATCGATAGTATCCTTCCTCTGGGACGTGACGCGTGAAAGTTCACACCGATTAAACGTAATCGAGTTCAATCGCGGAAAATGAGGTTCTCGTGGTGCCTTGGATTATCAGTTGCCCTATTGCTGGCCTCAGACCCTTGCCAAGTAAGACTATTCACATGGAACACTACCGTCATCGCATGCAGACTATAAATTGCTAATTAATCGCAGATAGATTACCGTTTAGTCGAAGATATTGAATTTCTTACTGTTCCAATGACTTATAACTTCGATCTTCAAATATCTGTTATCCACGCGCCTAATTTACCTCATTCTGTACATATTTATGGTTTAACTATGTTGAAATACATTGTGAATAATAATTTGTATCAACGTGATTTCGATTTCAAAATTTCTGTGTTTAAAGTGAATGACGTTGAAAAAACGAGTTGCAACATTGAAACATTAGAAAAAAAAACAATAGGGGTGGAGAATTTTAATCTTGTGTACGATAACTGCCATACATTTGTTGGAAGTAAATGGCAGCTCGATTGCCACACATCTAAAGCAAAAGTAATACATAGCTGTGAATATCCGTTGGCTAATTTCTAGTCATGTTTCGTTATCAAATTTTTGTTCTGTATGAAAATTTGCGAGTACTTTATAAAGAATTTGTGGACATTAGAAATTAATCGAAGACGAATAATAGTTTACATTGAGATTTCGATTTTGATTTCAAAGGTGCACAGTGAAACAATATTTATAAGTATGCACTATCATTTGCAAACTCTTAGGCAGGAACATTCGGTGAAAAGGTGAAGAACTTTTTTGGAATTTTTGGTAACAAACCACCGTCTGCCATAGAAGAGCCTGGACCATGTTATTGCAGTGAGTACAACTGTATTTTTATTAATAATTTCGGAGGAGCAGCCTAAATAACTAAGATTGTATTATCAAGACAACGTAATACCACAATTTAAGTGTTGGAATCACGAGCTTATCAATGAAATATTTTGCTTCTGAATGAAGTATCTTAGCTACATATTCCTTTCTAATAATTCAATTCTCGAAGGATGTTCAAATTAGGATTTAAAATTATGAACTAACATCTATTCGTTCCGAAATTGTTCTGGATATTCTAAATAAAACCTTTGATTACCCGTATTAATGAAGTAACCGTATTCAATGCTGTCACGAGGTTTTTATGAAACTTCCTATTAAGAGAACAATTTTGTTAACGAAATCAGTCGTTTGAATAATTAGGCTGCGGTGTGCGAAACGAGGAGAGTCGAATAGTTGGCGGGCAAACGACACAGGTGAACGAATTCCCATGGATGGCGAGACTTTCGTACCTGAATAAATTCTACTGCGGCGGCACTTTGATAAACGATCGATATGTCCTCACCGCGGCTCATTGCGTCAAAGGGTAAGCATTGTCTAATAAAAAGTAAAACAAATTTAACTGCCTTAATCAAGCTTCTAGTACCCTATCCTCCAGCTTGGAGTTATCTACAGGAAAACAAAAATATATCTAAGGACAGACAATAATCATTTAACTGTAATAAATTGAAACTCAAGTATTCATCCATTTTTGTACTCCTGAAGATGATCCTAAACTGATAGATCAAAAACAAAAGCTTGATCAACTCTTTACATTCTAATAATAAAATAAAATCTGAAATTATTATTTGAAACCTGAAACTAAACAATACGACCAGCCAACCGCTACCTTCCAAGCGTTCATTTGAATTGCTAATTATGATCCTGTTCTCGAGGCGAGCATGGTCAGCTTTTCTAGTCCCGCTTTCAGGTTCATGTGGTTCATGATCAAGGTCACCTTCGGCGAGCACGACAGGTGCGTCGAAAGAGGATCCGAGACTAGATATGTGGTCAGAATACTGATGGGCGACTTCAGCTTCCTGAATTTCGACAACGACATAGCCCTGCTGCGGCTCAACGAGAGGGTGCCCCTAAGCGACGCGATAAAACCCATATGTCTGCCGTCTGTACGAGGTGACGTTTCTTTTCTTCCCTTTAATAACAAAAATGCTATATATGACACCACCTGGCATCACTTTCAAACGTGCACGATATTTATGAATATTTCATTCCACCCTCTAAGACGTACGAGCTTGATTCATTTAGAAATATTTAAATTTCATAGAAGACAGTTTGCTGTAAATTTCAAAGTGTAAGGGATGAAAATACTTTATTTTAGTGAAATTCTTATTATTCGTGATGAAGTATACTACATTTACTTCTTTAAGTGTTTCAGTTCTTAGGACTAAAAATTGTTTCTTAAAGAAAGTAGTGCTATATTTTCTAGCTTAGAATATCGATGTTTACGAGAACACTCATTAATGGCAGAAACATTGATAAACAACACTAACTAAACGATTACATACTAAACCATGCCTGGCTAACATTACTCATTAACTTTCAACAAAGTATCAAATTCGACAAAGAAAAAATTTACCCCAAAATTCTTAGCCTATTCTTAGCCTAAATTCTACTATTAAGATTCGATCACGTGTTAATACGATACGCGTACCATTAATTAGCCATCACTGTTACAAACTGCGCAGCGAGCTGGAAAAGACTAACAACCACTACCCTAATGAGTGAAACGATCAACAGCGTCCGTCGTCCATCGTTGCACAATTCCATCAAACGTCGTGTTGTTCATTGCCCGATTGATTGCACGACGTGTCAGCATAAATTAGTCGTCATACGGGTACCTTTCTCGGCTGCAATCGTCGCGATGATAGATTTTTTTTCATAAAATCGAGGCCTTCCTCGCGTGCCGTACGTCGATAACTGCAACAACAATTGTTACCGTATTGCGTAACCCGTGTCACCTGTTACCAATATCTTCGCGATGAAAAGTGCAAGTGGATCCGACTGATGTGGAACGTTGCTCATGCTTTATCAGCTCGGGGTGCTTGTTCGCGTTCCAGCGTCACTTTTTCTCTCTTTTTCACTCTTTTGTCGTGTTGAGCGGTTCCGTCGTTGCAATACGGGTGGCGTTAATGATTCAGATAACCAATACGTCGGGACGAAAGCAATAGCATCAGGCTGGGGTACCTTGCAAGAGGATGGAAAGCCTTCGTGTCTCCTGCAGGAAGTCGAGGTACCGGTCATGAGCCTTCAGGATTGCCGCAACACGAGCTACAGCCCTCGCATGATCTCCGATAACATGATGTGCGCCGGATATAACGATGGCAAGAAGGACTCCTGTCAGGTAACGTTACAACGCACCGTATCTTGGTTATTAGATGTCTCCAAGTGTGTCTTGAGTCAACTTTTATTGTAACAAGATCTGATTTATGGGCCCCATAAAGTTGCGTGACATTTGAGATTTTATTTTTAGGGAACTCCTGAACATATCGATTTCAAACTTGGTATAGTTGCTTTTGGTAATACATATTCGCACATGCTGACTATGCAAAGCCTTGTGCCCACGTTTATAGAATATAACTATATCTATATGTATAGACGTTAAAATAATAGATGTGTAACTTTAAAGTTCACCCTATTGAACACATATGCTTTTCTAAAAATTGTAATTGCACCACACAATTATTTATCTCTTATAAAGTCCTAGAAACCCTTTGTAATTATTCGTGTTCTTCACAAAATTGATGAACAGTTTTCGAATATCGAATGATGTTGAAATGATAGTAATTTTACGGATGAACAATTTTCATATACCTCTTTCTGGTTACAGGGAGACAGTGGGGGCCCGCTGATAGCCGAACGCGAGGACAAGAAATACGAGCTTATAGGTGTAGTGTCCTGGGGTAACGGATGTGCTCGTCCAGGGTATCCTGGTGTTTACACGAGAGTCACACGGTACATAGACTGGATCATCTACCATTCGCGTGAGGGATGTTTCTGTGAACAGAACTGAAATCAATATGCGTGACGAGGGTTTAAACTGCTGAATAGTCTGTGCAATACTAATTACCAATGCCAGGCGGTATGTCTACTTAAAAGATGATTATAGTTTGGTATTTTTAAACATTGTCGAGGGTCTCGATTCACTTTGAACATGAATTCAAATTAAAAGTTGCCGAACAATGTGAACCTTTTCGAATGGTATAATTGACTTCGGAAGTCTTGAAATTTTCAACTCCTTGAAGCATTCTAGAAGTCATTACTGTTCAAACAGTTTCGTACTTATTGTTACTATATTTACGAAATATTTATTTTAATTTTAGAATAATCAATTTTTAAAAAATTCCAATGTTTCAAATACTTTGCACATTTTTCACACGGTAATCGTTGAAATTATTCAGTCTTTCAGATTTTCATTAACATATTTAAGTCTTTTTAAATTGAACTAATGTTTGAAGTGATTCAAGCCTGGGAACTATTTGAAGAAGTAGAAAACTGAATGCTCATTGTAAACTATTTTAAATAGTTTACACCGACTTTTAAAATACTCAAGTGTTTTAATATTTTTTTAATAACATGTTCTTTATAAATATGGATCTAACGTAAGAAATAAATAAGTGGAAAAAAATAAAACAAAAAAGGACTGACGTTCATGAAACTTATGTTACATGTCAAAACATGTAATTTGCTCAATGTATAAATATGATTTTGTAATACTCTCAAAAGAACTAAAGATATACTCAATAAAATTTTTTATAATGTTATGTTGTTCATGCACATTCAAATCACACAATAAAATATGTATTAATAATGTTGTAGATATTAACATTTTTTATGTATATTGATAAGTCATATATGCCTCACATACACCTTACACCTTACATCCTTTTCTTTCGAATACCGTACAAGAAGTATAAATAATTGAAAAATCAAAATATGTATCTACAAATGATCACATTTGTCTTCTTTATACATCTCATTAAAAAGAATTCCAATACTAGGTCAAATAATGCTAATGCGAATCCTCTCTTAATGCTAACGATTAGTTATTACTGATTCTTAAACTGATATACCTAAAAGCATCTAACAGTGCCGTTCTACCGGTTGTTGTACCGGTTATGGCTGTCGAAACGAGCAGAAAATTCAGCCTCCTCGAACATGGTTAAGGTCACGAAAAGGTATCAAGTATAAAAAATAATGATTAGTGTCCACCTGTATTATGCGTACGATAAGAATTAATAAGAATGAAAAAATAATAAATGTGAAAAATGATAAATAAGCAATAAATTATTATATTGCTGTTGGAATCCTGGAGAATGATTAATAATAAACTAACTGCCAAATAGTTCAATATCATTAACAATAATACCACTTTTACTATTTCTAAAAAAAAAATTTTAAATATCAAATTTTTACCAAAATTGACTTTATTATCATATTCTAATACATCGCCATTTCATTGGAACAGAACGCTGAATAATCTCCTCAAATTAAAAGAAAAAAAGCAAGAACAGAAGAATGTAAGAACAGGATTATTCCCTCCAAAAGTTGACGATTGGCAACCCTAAGCATGGCGGAAGCTTCGAACTTGCGAGTGGGAAGCGTCGAACGCTGAAGAAAAAGCCTTGGGGCCCTCTGGGATGCGGGCGATGACAGTCCCGCTATGCGAACCAGTTGTTAAACCGAGACCAGTACCGTTTCGGCAGTCGACAGAAAAGCCATGAAGCTGCAGGATTTCATCAAGTACCTCGTCTGCGTTTTCGTGCTCTCCACGAGAACGATTCGCTGCGATGACCTCAACTCGACCGTAAGCGTTTTTATCTATTACTTTTTCAAAGGATGGTCAAGCTTCGGAAAATGGAATGTGAAAAATATTTGTTTTTGTTTAAATATCTCCATTTCTTCAACTTCGATGAAGAATTTCTATTCTTTTTTATTTACTTTGCTTTCAAATTTTGCTTTCCATGATGATATTAACAAAAGCATATAAAATTCTGAAAAATGCTTACTTGGAGATTTTGGCGTTTGACTTCTCCACTTGCATAGGAATAGAAATTTCTTAAGTCTTACGTACGATTAGAACATTCGGGAGGATGAAGAGAGGATGGCGCGTGGAGTTTTGGACTTCATCTTCGGCAGGTTCAAGAGTTGTGGAAATTGTAGTAAGTAATCGTTGTTGTGCCACTGTGTTCAGCTTTGTAGAATCAGCACTCTGTAAAAGAAATTTTTTGTTTCGCCTAAAAACCGCGTATTCTGGCAAATTCATTTATCAAATATTCCATTGGAAGAAAAGACTCATTGAAATGGGGATAATAGACCAACTATAGAAGAAAAGTAGAAAGCCATAAAAGATTATATAGAATTAACCCTAGAAAGACTAAATCGTCATGTTGAGCTGATTTACATTCTCTCTTGAGAGAATTCTATATATCATGAAACACTCTGCATTTCATTCTGTCGCTAAATCACAGTGTGCGGACGATCTAATCGATCTGGCGAAGGAAGATTCCTCGGTGGAGAATATACCGTACCGCACGAATTCCCATGGCTGGCGAACATTCACGTGAGGTCACAGTTACTCTTCAGTGGAGTTCTAATAAACGATCGCTACGTCTTAACCGCAGCTAGTCAACTGGTCAGGTTGGTTGAATACCCTTATTCAATATGCAACATACAATTTATTTATTATCAAACAAAAATATGCAAAGAATTGTGAAAGTATCTAATAATAATAATAAAATAATCTGATGATAATAAACGTATTTCATAGCGTGACAGCGCCAGAGATCAAAGTGTCCCTTGGAGAACACGATCGATGCAATTTAGACGTGTCATCGACAAGGGTCAGCGTAGAATCTGTGATTTTGTATCCAGAGTACAATCCTGACTCCCACGCTCACGATTTGGCGCTGATAAAATTGAGTCAACAAATTAAATTCGAAAGGAGGATATCGCCAATCTGTTTACCCAATCCAGGTTAGTATCCCAGATGGACGACATTGTATTTAAATCGTAAAGATAACAAATAAAACCATAGCATAGCAATTTACTCTATCAAACACTTCAATTTTTATTAAAAAAATCGAACACCTCCATTTTCAGGATCGACTTACCTCGGACAAGTGGGCACCTTGGTCGGGTGGACGGTGAGCAGAACAATCGACAGCAACAATCAAACCTGTCGACCACGAAAATTAGGCCTTCCAATTTTGGGTTCTGGCGAATGCATAAGGTCCGGAATAGATCCCATAAATTTTCACAACGATTCCGGCTGCGCTGGCGTTTTAGGTGGAACTTCCATCGTATGCGAGGTATATTAATTGTTGTAATCATTTTTCATGATGGTTAGCAAGAAATAATATTTTTTAATTTAGTGAAAATATCGTTCTCGCCGAAGTTTCTTCAAATTATTGTTTATCGTGGCACAAACTGTATATTTTCAGCTTTACATAGGTAATACATCGAAATATATTTTTCAGAACGACGTAGGTTCTTCCGTGCAATATCGTTCATACGCAGGAGTTTATGATCTCGTCGGTACGTATTTATAGAATGATTAAAAAAAAGTCGAGTAATTGAGAAAATTCATAAAATTTATAAAAATGTACAACAAACTTCATTATAATGTAATTAATTTTTTAATGTGAGATTTATGTGAAACATTGATTATGTGAATTCATCTCGTTATTATGATCGTAACATATTAGCTTCAGAGGAAATTGTGTTTCTATCATTCAGAATGAACTTAACGAAATTTTCATTCACAATGCAATTTACATTTTTTTATCAGGCATAATTACGGATATAAATCAGTGCGGCACCGTTCCAGCAGTCTCGATTTTCACGAGAGTGGGTCCTCATCTAAACTGGCTGTTACAACAAACCAAAGATGCATGTTATTGCCCTAAATAATACCTTTCATTGAACGTCTTTGGCTAACTAAAGTATGATTTATTGGAAGAAGAATATATGGACATGTTTCGGACAATCCAACGAACCCGCTCGTTGTGCATGTAAATTAGATTATAACGGGATATGACACGTGATCACTTTGTTGTATGAAATTTATTAAATATTTATTGCCAGAACGTACAATATATTTATGGCATTACCGCGTACAAGTGGACGGCATTTCATCTGATAAATTAATTCGGCACAGTTATCAACAAACATACAATAAGTAATTTAAACGAGCATTTTGATATTGAGACACACGCATACGTACAAATAGCAGTATTCTTTGTGCACTGAAATTACTTAAATCTAATATACACAAGTAGATATATTGCTTAATTATTTTTAACATTAATGTCAACCTATTCGAGTGAGGTTATAAACAATCAATGTTATGTAGAATTATAACTTTACCTTGAAGTACATTTGTTTATACATCGTTTGTAATATACACTTCACTTAAGGAACTGCCTGCGATAATGCATGATGTAAATTTTGTGTTACTTATCTCATGCTATTATACTTCAAAACAACGCGAATGTGTTCTATATTCATTTTACAAAAAGCTAAGTATTGCACAAGTAACACTTTATATATCGATATCATTTTCCTTTAGAAATATATATTTATTTACATCTACATCGTTTCTTTCGCGACTTGAAAAATAAAATTGATCTTTCTATAATAAGGAAACTTGAGGGAACAGAGTTTATTGAAGAAAAATGTAGGGGAAAATATGGAATGCAGAACTGGTACATAAAAAAAATATAAATGTATCCATAAAGAAATTTTTAAACGGAGATTAGCGATTGTAAGAAAATGTTTCGGGCATTTTAATTCCAAATTATGCAAGAGTACCAACTTATGAAAAATGATGATATTGATTAAGTACAAAAAAAATGAATTTTTAGCGTTAATTTTGTTCATAAATATAAAAAAAAACTCGTTCTTAACGATTCCGACAGCATAACCTAAACGGAACGCTGTAAGATATGACTTGTTTTCTTTACATTTAAGAAAATATAGTTGATGATTAATTAACTGGAATGAAAAATTGTTGTTATTGACATCGGAATCTATAATGAAGTACTGCTGATAATATATGCTGATAATGTAGTAACAATTGATCAAACACTGACAAATAATTAGCTTATTAAAAATAAACTCGTATTACGATGGAAGTATACTTGAATACAAAATATTTTACACAAGGAGTGCTATTATACAGTTGTATCTGATACATTAATATATGACATGAGTAACATTTGCATTACACTGTGACGTCACCGCTTCTTCTAGTGTACAATCTAATTTACGATAATTAGCTGTGCTTGGACGCCGCCTACCACGGCTATTTCGTGATCTTCGTCCTTCTAATATAATAGCTAAGATCTGAAATATTAAATTTTTAACAAAACAGATACGATAATATATAAAATATTCACTTACCTTTTGCTTATTATGATAACCAATGTATGCAGCAATAGAGACCAAAGTAATCACGGTAAAGTAAGTAAAAACATGAGACTCTTCATCAGGGCTCATACTATGATAACGAGATACTATATTTCTTTGTCCCGAAAGATCAAGACCGTTTTGAGTTTGATCACCTGCTATAAGGAAATACATTAAATCAAGAATACATGAAAATATTACACAACACTTACCTGGATCATTCGGCTGATTAAAGGCATCATTTGTATCTTAAAATAAAGTGTTTTAATTTAAATATATTATAGATAATATATAAAAAAACAAATCATCAAATAAATTTAAATTATATTTTGCATTTATAAATTGTTACCATAGGGCTCCCCATGACTCCAATCTTCTTGATTAGCAGAATTGTCATCCTGTGTGTTTTCTGATATTGTACTTGTCTTGGTATCATCGGTAGCTTCTTTTGGACTTTCATCAGGACCATTATTGCTTGTACTAGGGTTCTTGGGTGCTTCATGTAAATTGTCAGAAGCGTGAACTACTGCACTGCCTGACACCACTTGCTGCTGGTCTACTGTAGAGGAATCAACTTTACTTTTCATCTTTTGTCCACCATTATCAACAATGTTGGGCTCTCCTATCTGAGATTTATTTGGATCATCTGATCCTGCTACTGATTGTGGTGACAATACAGATTGTGGTGGCAATACAGATTGTGGTGGCAATACAGATTGTGGTGGCAATACAGATTCTGGTGACACTGCTGATTGAGATGATAATCCTGCTCTTGGTGGCAATACTGACTGTAGTGGCAATGATGGCACTGAGTCTGATGATTTAGCCATTTCCATCCCATTTCCAAGATTACTTTGCAACTTTACAGCGTTATGTTCACCATCATTTGTGTCTTTATTAATAGGATTGCCACTCTCCATTGTTTTTAATGGACTTATGTCAGATTTAAGAACATTGGTTGTTTTCTTTTTTTTAAATTCAATATTTGAAGTATCTACCAAACCCATGCCTTGACTTGCATTTAGCATCTTTGCATCTTTATCAATGCTTTTGCTCCAGGCTATTACTGCACAAAATGGATTAAAATCTCCTGCTTCGGTAAAACATAAACGAGAGCATTTATAAAATTTATTTAAATCTACAAGTTGAGATAACAATGGCTCCAATTTCTTGTATGAAATTGTAACATTTCCAAGATTTGTACAAAACTTAAATTGATCAGTGTCTTTTTCTCCAGGAAAGAATCTCTTAAGATAATAATCAAATTTATTATTAGACAATAGTTCCATTTGATTCGGATTACTATGGGCTTTGTGACATGCATCATAAAATGCAAGACACAAAAAAGTATTTGTGGATATATTATATGCTGCCACATTAGTTTCAGGATATTTTACAGTAGAGCAGTTTTGTGCTATATTACTCTTGTAAACTAATGGTGGAAATTTTTGTAGTTTTTCATCTGCTTTCATAACATCTATAACACTTAGTGAACTTTGTGTTTTCGATGCATTTGTGAAATAAAGAAGAAACACGAAAGTGGTGAATCCATAGAACGACTGCATTCTATGCTTTCCCATTATTTTTTCTATTTACAAAACCAATTGTCTGTTGAAAAAATAATTATAAAGATATTGAGATAATACTTTATCGATTTTGAAACATTATGGTTCGTTTATTAACCACTTCCTTCTTTTATCATAGAATTTATATTTATGTCACTTTTATTCCTTTGTATCGTTTTTACTGTAAATGTGATAATATAAATTCAGTTATACGTTCTTGCGGTCATAACTGACATAACCTTTTCAGTTGAACAAATCTACTATCAAAAAATTGTACACACACGTCGTCTTCTTTGTTTGCAAATAACACTTAACGTCCACACATTTTCGTCAATAATTTACAAAACTTATGTCTCATAAATTAGATTGAAACGATAAGAACTATTTTAGAAAAATCAGTAACAGGAAATACAATACTCGGAAACGTCACTTATTGCTATACTCTATGTAATCACTATAGTTACTATACTGCGTTTCCATGTATCATGAAGCGGTTTTAACAGAGGCGCCACTCCTACTAGAACCTTTACGCCCTCTGTCTAACATTTTACCGCGCTACAGTAACTTACTCTAGTTTTATCAAGTAAAATTGCTATTAAATCAAAATGTATTAAGTAATTACCAAATTATTTAATTGTTAAGTGAATGTTTACATTGTTTTTAGTCCAGTGGTTGATAGGGTCTCCAGATGATATCATGGATACCCTATCATGATGATCATATCATTAACCGATCGACCATTATCCAAATATTTGTTTACATTCGATAATGCAAGTTAAAAGAGAGAGAAAATTGTATGTTTCATTTTGAACTAAAATAGGAGAGTAGTATTACAAAATACTGACTATAGTTCATTACGGAACTGCTAGATAGTATTAAAAACTCTTACAGTTAATTTATCAGTTGTATGTTGGTAAAATAAGTAAAATATAGATTTTACCGGTAAAATCGAATCACTATAAACGGCATACAAACCTGTACGTGCTGCGTCGGTATCCAGATCTGTATTTCCAGCGGTAAAAAGCGGAACTACTTCTTTACAAGCTTAAGCGTTTCGTCGTTGAAGCGCTGTCTGTACTATGAACATATTTTAAATCTATTTTGTTTAATATTGAAAGCTGCACGTACATACTATTCAGTTTTAAACAGATTTTAAAACAAAAGTAAACTACTATGTGTTAAATACATATCAATGCATTCTGTGAACGAAGTTTTGGTTCACAATCAATAAAAAAAATTTGTATTACATCATGGTTTAGATATATAAAAATCGTAACATCGATTGCAATAATTGCATATGTTTCGTAGGCGTTAAAACTTCGAGTAACATTTGCAGCCAATTTCAATAGATAAACAGTGTCAATTTCTAAGAACCTTGTCGCGCTTTCTAAATTTTCAAAAAATGTGACATTTTCCAAGTACAATATGAAGTAAAGGCAAAATTAATACGCGGTTCATTAAATTATGGCGAAACCACAAAAGAAGAAACAGAAGAAACGTAGGGCCAGACTTATAGATCCGGAGAAGGAGGAAGAAACTAGGAAGAGGATAGCAGCGATCGAGGCAAAGAGACAAAAGGTTATAGACGAAGTTCACCGATCATTGCATACAAGAAGAATGGATAAACGCGCTATACAAAATGCATCTTTTGAAAAAGAGGAAAGAGCGCACCAGAAACATCTTAGAGACATTAAGAAGACAGGGAGCGAGAAAATGATGTTAGAGGTTTTCGAAAAAGACTCCATATATATTGACAATTATACTACATCTGACACAGATTACCTGTTTTTCAATTGAAAAATAGTATTCAAACTCGTATTCATTCTTAACTGGAATATAAAATCAGATCCTGAATTTCGTAAACTACTCTATTGCAGTAATGCAATGACCTTGGCTTTTATACCAAGAACATCGCATATTACACAAAACAGAGTTTTCCAAATATGCAGTAGAATCTCGATTATTGTGCGAGAGTCTGTGTTGCCAATTCAAAGGGATGATTACTCAGTAACGACTAAAGTTGTAGGGGAGAAGTAACTGTGAGTTGTGATCACAGATAATAGAGATATCCCGTAAGCGGCGCTTCAGCTCATTGGATTGGTTAACTCAATAATTGCACGAATCGTGATCATCGTAGCAATTTTCAGTCCCGTTATCTTGGAACAATCAAGGTTCTACTGTGTCGAGAACTTCTGCAAACGTTCGAATCTCTGAGAGGCCCACGTGCACGCGAGACAATTCCCTAATGTTTCTCGACCTGTATCGTAGATTCGCGAAGACCTGAGCAACGTCGTCGAGACGGGGATAAAATGCGTGTACACGGCCGTGATCATACCGGAGAAAATCAAGTACGACGGCCGTTCGATTTTGTCGATTAAAGGCGTCAGATACAGATTGAGGAATAACTTGCACATGGTGGGATGGGGGAAGGAAGCAGTCACGATGAGCTCGGCGTTCGAACGAGTTATCGGCAAGCAATTGAAAAAAGGATGGATGGTGGTGCCACGGAAATCGATTTTCATGATGTGGAGTTTCCCGGAAGCGTTTCCCAAGTTGGATAGCCATATCTCTTACGTGGAGGCAGGGACAGACGGACAGCCAGACGAGAAGTCCGTCGAAGCGACAAGGAGGATCGTCAACTACTGCAAGAAGTTGAAGAGGAAGGATCTGTTAATAGTCATGCTGTCGCAAGGAATCGATGACCTTTTGTGTTGTCCGCGAGAAGAGATCACGCTGAGGGATAAGCTCAGGGTGCTGAACAGATTGAAAACCGCTGGAGCGACTCCCGAGGAAATGAATACCGTGAGGAACAAGCTATCCGCGGTTAGAGGTAGAAAACCAATGAGAGCGATGCGTTGTTCCAGAACAGTGTTTCTCAACATTTTTGGATGGATAATCAGATGATCCGTCATTTTAAAACATCAATCGCCCCACCGTGTTTCCCACGTTGAGAATCAAGGTTTTAGAACAACAATCGAATAGAACCTGCGTCATCCTACAGTCCATGTACACTTAGCCTAACGTTCATTTCAACGCAGGAGGCGACCTAGCACGGTTCGCTTATCCAGCGAGAGTCATCACACTGATCACATCGGACGTTTCCGCTGAGCCAATGAGTCAACTGTCGGGTGGACCGTGCGTCTACGATCCAAAAGATGACTCAGCCTTGCAAATTTTAGCCAAGTACAGGCTCATCGAGAGGCTACCGCAAAGCGTAAGGGAGCTGGTCGAAGAGACCATTCCATGGGAGATGGCTGCGGACAAGCAAGTGACCGAAGAGAAAAAGTACAGATTTGTCCACGAATATGTGATTGCCTGCAACGCAGACGCCATGGAATGCATGTCCATAGAGGCTTTCAAATTGGGCTTGTTTCCTCTGAAACTGAACTCTACTTGCTTCGGGGAAGTCCAGGAGTTCGCTCGCGAGTACGTCAGACTGACTTCCCTGATGATATTGGCAGTGGAGGGGAAAATCACTAGACTGGACATGTACCAGGAGATGAAAGAGAGTCCTATTTGTCCTTTGACCGACAAGAAGGTGCAAGAAATATTTCCAGCGAAAGACAAATGGGGTTTGGGTCTGTGCCTCTTGCTGGGCGGTCGACAAACCGTCAATCTCTGCCCGACGCCTGGAAAGGGCGGACCCAATCAGGAACTTGCTCTGTATTTTTCATTATATTGGTATATGCGTACAGAGCAGTTTCCAATTTTGAGAGAATACACCGTCTGGTTCCTGGGCGGCAGTTCCTACGGCCAAGACGGCAATACCAGCGCAGCTGGCGCATTTGGCTATAAGAGTCTCGGCACTGATGTTTACCCCGAATACGAAAAAGCCCTGAGCGTATATAACGAGGCCCATGTAAAGTGGTGGAAACTTAACGAGGAAAAACGCAGGGAGCATGAGATACAGGTAAAGTTTCACGTCGATGCAATATGTACTCCAGAAATTGATGACCGTAGGTATATAAGCCGACTTTATGAAAGCGGTAAAAATGAATTATCCTTTAGCTTTTCTTATACTTTGCGACAACGCTCCAGTAACGCTTTTACGTTAAAACGGCGAAATATTTTATGCGAACGAATCGTATTGTTTTGCACGTAATTACGGAAAATGCAGTCCACGATCCACGAAGTGATTTTATCGCGTTATAAGAGTAATTAAATTAAATTACATTGAAATTAAATTTCATTGTAGAAAAAAAATAAATATAGGTCGAAACATACGAAAAAGAAAATATACACAAATATACATTTTTAAGAGATCGATAAAGCAGATAAAATTAGTAATAAATTATTGTTCCCATAGCGAGCTTACAAAGAAATGAAGGAGCTTGAAGTTATAAAGAACAAGTACGCCGCCATTATTCCCAACACTGTTTTAGCAGAAAATAATACAAACTTGATGTTTCTGAGTATCAATGATCAAGATGAATTATTAGAATTGAAGACTGGAAATTATTATACTTTCACGAACGTCGGGGATCTCCATGTAATACGAATAGTTCGTTTCCAATGTAACTGCGATGGCATCTGCCACGGAAATAAAGAAACAATATGCTTAGACGAGGAATGTCCCGTCAATCTGACGTCAGATGTCGAAGAGCGCTCGAAAATACAATATTGTTGCCACATGGGTGGAAAGAAAGAAGAAATTGAAAACTGATGCACTATTCGAACCAGTTTGAAACAACCAAAATTAGTGAAACCATGAAATACATTCATTTTACAAATTTAAATAAAGATTCTTGAAACAGTTAACACTGGAAGGCGCATTGCATACAAGTATTTAAAAATTATTCCATTTAATACGAATCTTAATCCTTTGTATTTCGATTTTAATTCATTTTATACTTGCTACACATTCATTTCTAAATTGATATTAGCATAGAAGTGATACGATTTCTTCTCGATGGATGGAAATATTCATATCGATCTTAGCTTTCGGAAATTCGTATCTCTCGTTGACGAGGTCACAGGAATCATACAGAACTTTCGATGCGTGAAACTTCAATCAAGGCAATCCGTAGAATAGAAGCTTTCCAGTTCATCGTTTAAACTCCTCGGTACGCCTGGGGGCGAAATGATGTCTATTGAACGATCGGTTTTTCGAGCAGGAATGAATGGTACGAAAATCCCAAGAAGCTTATTTTGCCCTTTCTTGACATAATAGAGATCCTCTGGGCCAGCCGTGTCCCATGGGTTCGGTACCAATATTGTCCAACAAAGCCGCGGGAATGGACTCGGCCAGCTCAATGACACCTTCCTACTATAGCGCACTTGTCAGTACGTTCTTTTTGCCACTTCTTTCTGTCCAAATTGAAAATATCCCACGAGAATATCCACTTGTATATGTCTAACGTGGTAAAATTCGATTTGACCCAAACGTACCTCCCTTCGTGTACATATTAGTAAAATAGAATTTGAATCCTTTCACGTCGTAATAAATAAATACATTCGTCGACTTATACGCGAGTATTCAAGACTTTGCTAGCCTATAGCCATGTTCATTGAAATATTTAATTTTAGTTTAAAAAGGAACTGCATTGTTATATAGAGTAGCTTCACTGAATATTAAAAACACTTCAAACAACAATTGTTAAATATTTCAAATCAGCGCGATCTGTGCGCATAATCGTAGAATTTAACTGAAAATGGTGCCGACTACTAGATAGGTTATCAACCGATACAGTATCATCACAGGCATTGTATAAAATAGCATAGAATTTACTGGAAAAATGTATCACACGATCCAGAGATGCAGAACAGATATACTTAGAATAAACATAACATCCAGTGGAAGAATGTTATATACCAGTACATGCCACCCAGGAAGCTCTGGAAATCCCCTTACCATCGCGGTGACGCATCCAACGATATCGATTCAGACTGGAGTAAGAGTCTAGCGCTATTGGCGGTCAGAATTAAAACGAAGAGCTTCAGGAAATATCTTATGATAGTTAATATTTTATAAAGGCAAAGCTATCCTAGCACCTTACCAAAATGTATTAGATTCAATTCATCCTCGGTTCCTATACAAATAATATACTTACACACTTTGAAATTTGATATCTCTTACTATGCTTCATAATACAGAATTATGAAAGAAAATAGTAGATGGTAGAGTGATACATCGATTTTACTGAAACAAGAAAATGAAAGAGACTGATCTACCAACTCTGAAGAAAATTAAATAGTCTGGATTATCGAAACGTCGCCATACAGGTTGAAAATGTCTGACAGTCTTTGATCTGTCATACTTAATTTTGTACAACGTGTACTTCCTGAAATTTCTCGTGCGCATGAAACTTTGGTCCCTTGTGTAACCACTGTTCGACAATGAAACAGTCCGTGAAAAATCTCATTAGTAAGGCAAATTTGTCCTAGACTTCACGATCCGCTTCGTTTTTCAAGGCCACCGGGAAGAACAAATCTGTACCCCATCAATTATAGCTGCAGCACTCCCTCCCTCATCAATCATACAATTACGTCCCTGGATGAGGCGAATTGTAGTCCCTCGCGAAGATACGTATCCATAGGCAAGAATGCATGAAGTATAAGGTGTATAATGATCCACGAAATCTTGATTAAGCATAAAGCAGGGTATATTTCATGTGGTGTGAGGGTAAAGCAACCGAGAGGAGGTATCATCGTACATTTGCATGTCTCTGCAGAGAAGCCACGACTAAATATGCACTGCTCGTTACTCAACCAACCGCCAAGCAGCGTTGGTGAACCTCCGCCAGTTCTACCGTGCTTACACGCACTACGTCCTGCATCCGTTTACTCGATTCCGTGTTGAAGCGCCTTAATTCAAAGCAGTTTTATTACTTATGCCTTGACGTTTATCGCTCAAAATTACATGAGATTGTTTTTACCTTCTTTCTGCTCTTGTCGCGTGATACTTTTGTTTGCACGCATCTAATATGCAGAGACAGGGTGCTGAAATCAGAATGTCTTGCCACGTAGTTTTCATTAGGTATGAAGAATATATGCTGGATTCGTCATATTGACTTAGTAGTTTTTAGGTGTGGGGCATTTTAGCGATTTTATGTTAATAGAATTACTTGTGGTTGAAGGTGTCTTATAAAAGTAATTATTTATATCTGATTTATATCTGTACTGGATAACAGTGTCGCCCTGTAGAATTATTAATATCGTGAGACTTGACTGATTAGGAGTAGGACTAAAGTAGGAATAATTAGATAAATATTAATACAGTTTCCTTCTCTTATTATTAGATTCTTCTTCAATGGTCTACACCCTAAAAGCAATTAAATATTTACATTTAATATTCATGAATAATACAAAGAAGATCATATCTGATGAAATTAATAAGAAAAGACTCACTTATTGGAGAAATGACAATAATTTTTCAACGACTATAAGTCGACTATCACAGCTCCGGCACAGTCTCCGCACATAGTTTGATCGATAGCGAGGTGGACGGTTATCGCCACTCTTCGACAGCAGATTCCAAAGAATATTTACTCTATAAATAACATTGTACTATTCGTTTAATCTAAGGAAAGAAACAACATTAGTCACGAGATGACTTAAGTACGTAACCCAAGTGCAAGCATGCAAGTTAAATAAAACTTCCCTCTCCCGAGAGAGAGGGAATGGGGAATAAAGGGAAAGAAGCTCAAGGCAGTCTCCGAAGGATCTAATTGCAAGTTGCACTCCATACCCAGTTATAAGAATCTCCCGAGACTGGCTACAAACGCGCATAACGCTTCCAAGTCCAACACAGGAATATCTCTGCCGGTACAGTTCGTAATGATATAAAAAATTTAATGATACAAAAAATTCCGGTGTGCCCCCGATTAATGTCCGCGAAGCAGACCCGGTGGAGCACGCGAGGCGAGAACACACGTTGAAAGGTGTTTCGGCGTTCGTGAATAATTTATGAAGCGAATCCATTCGTTTGAAGCCGTGAAATGTGAATAAATTCGGAACATCTTTCGTCTAAGTCGGAGAAACTGTGAATAACTCGCACCGATACGAAATCACCGTTTCGTATGCATGAGCATTCGCGCCCGTTCGAAAGTGAAAATTTCAATCGATGTTTAATATTCATGCCGAATGAGTAATGTCCATTTCGATTTTGCTAAACGGAATTCATATGTCTGGTATTATCCTCTGTATTAGAATGGCGAATTGAAATGTCATCGAAATTCTTTCAAATTTTCTACAGATACGTAGTAGGCTCGATCAATGCCTACCAATCCAACAAAAAGCCGAAAATCCATTAGTGCTTATCAATATTTTATTGCAAATGAATAATTGTCAGCTAACGGTACTTTTTATATTCACCGTTAAAATGTATCGAGGTTCCTATATATGTGATTTACTGTACGCCTTTCGCAGTCAAAGAGTTAAATGATAGATTCGACGTTTTTAAATAAATGTAGACAACTTTCTACAACAAACATGGAGGATATTAATGCACGAATACTTATGGAAGTCACTGTATGTGTGCATCTTAATCTTTTTTTGTGCCATCCTAGTTATCGATATGTACTTTTGAACTTCCATTGACGTTAGTTTGGCCGGTCGACCCTAGTTAAACGAAATCCAGTTGTTCGAACCTGGGTCAGCGGTTTCGGATGTCCTGGATTGCTTAAACTCTTGAGAAAACAAACGGAACCTTCGTTTCCGCGGAGTAGGTTTCGAAGAGTTTGATTCCGCGCAATACCGATAGATACGTATCATAAAATTTACGAGGTTCGCTCCAGTTATTACACTTTCTATTTGTCATAAAATTACACACTCGTTCGTTTCTTTTCTGTTGTGAAAAAATGTCCAGTTCTTTAATAGCTATCATACTGAATTTTTATTTTTCACGTTTTAATTGGATGCTAGTATTAACTTATTGCAAGGTTTTTAAATTACAGCTCGAAAAACTCAAAAATATTCTTCTGAAAGTGATATTCCATTTGAGGCATGGTTCAATTAGCTCTAGATTCGAAAGTGTTCTCTACTGCGACACTATGGCTTAGCCATTAGACTCCGACCATAAGATTTCAATAATGCAGGAAGAAAAGAATTTACTTGCTATGTCGATAGGGATCGACTGAAAAGACCAAAGCCATTTATCCAAAAAATTGAATCCCATCATCAGTTAGCCCTAGATTCGAAAGTGATCAGACTGTATTATTATGATATACAATGTAGAATTGATATGTAGAATTCACGTCCCACACTAACAACTAACAATACTGAATGAGGACTTCAGCTTAAAGGCATTTACCCAAAAAATGTAATTCCATTGGAGGTACGGTTCAGTCAGTTCCAGCCCCGAAAGTGGCCAGTCGTGCAACTATGATTTGACCATTAGACTCTGTCCACACGAATTCAATATCCGCCGATGAAAAAAGCTCCAGGCTAGAGCGTTTTGTACGCTCCCTACGTTTTCGAGGTACACGCATGGATTATGTAGCAAACATCTGAGTAGCCCGTTCCGGTACTATTCAATATTGACATACCGAGATAAAACAATGGAAATATGTTGCGCGGGGGCAGCAACAGTCGAGGAGGTACGTAAATATTGAGTAAATTAGCATTAATCTGTTGGCGTTCGCATCGGCGCGGCGTTGCTCGGAGAGGGTGGAGGTGGTATCCGTTATAACGGTTCGAAAATCACGGCGGCTTTTCGACAGAGTGCGTCATCGTTTCGTATTTGTCGTTCGCTCGAAAGTATTGGAACGCGATACCTATCCCAAATGCCTATCACTTTTACCGATTGTGCATGGAACAGTGGGGGCGGAACACGAGATCGTCGGTCCGCTGCGCGCCAGACTGGCTATACCAATATTTCATCGTAACTGGGTCCGAATTTCGCGAGTAAAACTGAAAAGCCTGGATTTCGTTTGTCAGACAAGCACTATTTCCTTGGTATCGAGCCGCCCTTTGTTTTTACATGTCGTTGTATTGTTAAAGGACTATGAAGTCTAATAAACTTCGTTAACCCGTTCGCTACCGCCACTTCGCCCATGCTATATTTGTCGTAGCTTAACACGTTGTTCGTGGCTTTATCCACACTTTGTCAATTAATACTCACTGTAACAAAAAGCTTTCTTTTACTTTCTACAAAAGAGCTACAAAGAAGCTTCGAAGCAAACAAAGTAGTGTTAAGAAGCGCTCGCAACAGAAACTCCGAAAATATCCTATTTTTAGCATATTTCGCCTAGTTCGTCAACAACATTCCTCTAAAACAGAGATAACGTCACCATTAAAACTTAATTTGAAATTAACCCTTACCAAACGGCGGAGTTGCATTTGTTCCAATGGTTTTGAATCGAGAAACGAACCTCTGGAGAGCGACCATGATTGACACGTTACCGAAGTTAGGGGCGAAGAACACGTGTAGACACATGACGCGGCTGACATAAACCGTCAAACGTGACGGCAAGAGAACGAGCAGATTGTCCTGGACACTGTACGTGACCAGCGTGGACAGCCCTCTAATTTCCCGTGCACTGCTGGTGGAAAAGAGACCCCGTGGTTTGCCGTGCACGTATAATGTCCCAGAAAAGGAAGGATACTCGTGAGCAAAGGGAAAGATAGTGAGAATGATCAGACGTGACGTCGTTTACGTTTCTTCTTTATGGGTCGATGTTTCGAAGCCTAATCGAGCAGGAATTATAGTTAAGACAAGAATGAAGGCCAATCGTCGCGCGTCGGTTAAAAAGCAGACAAAATTAAACGAAGATGTAAGAAGAACGTACATAATTAGACTACGGATGTTTATGTGAACTCATATTTTCATATACACAGATGGAAAATTGAAATTGAAGTTAAAGTACGTTTTGCCTTCTGAATGTTTCAACGTGAACTCCCGTACATTTGCGCTTGTCATACAATAATCATCTACAGAAAAGTTTACATTTATTAACAAGCATGAATGTGATTGCTATCTCTTTTTCCGCGCCGTACATAAATTGAGAGACGTCGAGAAAACGGCGGATTCTCTTTTCTACATCCGCGGCATCCCTTTCTCTGACTTCACTTTGTACCCACGAAGAACATTTTTGCAATGTGTTTGCGAATAAACAAAACGACGGTAATCCCAGTGAACCGCTCGTGCATGCACTTTCCTTTGTTATGGGAACGCCGTTTACCCGCTTGAATATCAACCCGTAAACGAGATCCCAAAGGATCCCCGATGTCCCTGGATTTTTCCAGGGCTACTCGCAAGATTCCATTACAAAATGGCTCGTGTCAACCATTTTCCCCTTTCGGGGTTGTTAAAAGTGTTTCTCCTAAATAAGAATTGAGATATAAAGTTCCCTTCACGCTCAAATATTAAAGATCTAAATTGAACTCTAGCTTTAGGGCCAAGAATAACATCAGAGATCTCGGTTCAAGATAAATATTGATATTTCTTTCCAACTGATATTCATAAATATTTACTCGTAGCTTAGCTATCGTTTGACTTTGTCAAGCATAAACAAGATAGTGCTTCGTTTTAAATTTTACGGAGGTGTTTACCCTGTCAGAGAAATGGATAAAATGGGAATAGAAATTAAGTAAATAACAAATCTTATATTACAATGTAAGTTGAGTGTATATATCTAGTAATTTTTAAAAAAATATTCTTAGCAGAGCGTGGTTTCGATTCACGGGCCTCTGGCTCACAGGCCCAAAACGCTCTCAACTGCGCCACTCTGCTTTCCCTTGTATCATGGGCGCACAAACCTAACTTCAATAGATAGAGAACTTGTTTAGAAATACAAACTTTTTCCCTATCCTTTGAGTATGGTATCGTAAGGACACGTTAAAAACTCGTGTTTCATTTTTGCATAAGAGGCGGAACGTACGTTTACAACACTTGTGTTCACCGCGGGAGGATATCGTATGAATTGTATCCACCGGAGCACGATTGTACGGGTAATAAGTTTCCTTGGGAATACCACAGGACCACAAGATACTTTATTCCGTTTCGCATCGATCCGCGTGTTACGTTGCCACAGCATTTTATCGCGGGAAAAGAAGAGATAATTCCCTAGAAGGTCGTATACCACGCACGTAGAAAAGCTGCAAGCGGATTGTACCGAGAATACTTGGTAACTGGTTGTCAAACAGATGAACATTTTACGGTTCGCAACGTTCGTTTATAGGTAAACTGAATTTTTTACTTTAATCGCGTGAATTTTGTTTTTTTTCTTTCGAAAAAGGAACTACGTATTTTCTGATTGAACTGAAATAGGGAGCTTGGAAAGAAAACATATTGGCATGATATTTAATATGCGTTAGATTTACAAATACAATATTTTTCGTAGAAAGTATATTTGTGAATGAGTAAGAAATTATAGTCGAAACGTTCCATCTTATTTAGTTTCTATTAAAGATTGGGAATCAATATCTTACTTTTATATAGCCTTCTATTCAATTGAAGTTTAATTATAATTTTGCTCCTGTTTCTATTTTATTGAAAAATAGAGGAAACACATTCAAGACAGGAAGAAAAAGTGCCAGAAGAAGCGAAGAAAAAGTAGATACGTGAGGAAACTGACAAGAGTTTGAAAGAGTCTAGTGGAGAAGAAACTAGGAAAGGTTAAAAGAGGTTAGGAGAAGAATGGAGGGCGCGAGTGACATGGTGACATCTGGTGGAAAAAAACGAAGGTGTACCAAGAGATAAAAGAGACAATATTAAGATATTAGGTCGGTCCGTTTTTAGTGGAACGCCCTGTAGAAGAGATTCCAGTTGAAAGGAATGCTCGAAGGCAAGGAAAATCCGATCAAAACTTTCACCAAAATGCTTCCATAATATCGAGCAGAGTTTTCCTGGTCATTGCCAAGTTTATAGAAGAACAGCTTTCCAAGCGGAGAAGTATCGAGGCACAGCTATTTTAGCTTTGAACGTTGTCCTCGGTACGAATTGGAAACTTCCATCGTATGAAATTCTCCGATCAAACCCCCACTGGCAGAGATATGTGTCTTCTGTGTTGGTCAATCGTAAATAAAAATATAAACTAAATGGAATTAGCCTCCAAAAATGTTCAAGTTATGTGCGTAAATCAAAGATAAACAATTCCAAATTAATTTACAATTGATACAAAGAAAGTTATACATTTATATATTGTATATACACATTCGGAATCAAATTGTTTTCAAATAATTGTAGATGAATTTTACATTTTTCTTTGCATCTGACGGTGATATATGGAAGATTCATTTTTATAAAATGCTTGCGTTAATTTCAATGTTTATTCAAGTGAATTGTTTAGCCACTCACGGATAATTGCCTTTTTTAGCAACTCGTGAACGCTGGAATTTAGATAAGATCTCGTTTAGTCATATTATTTACTCGCTCGTTGGAGCAGCGAGAACACCTATTCAAGCATCCTTGAACTAGCGCAGTTCCAGTTCGCAGTCAGTACGACGATAAATATCAAATTGCTTAAATACCACTTTGGATGTAATAAACGATTCCGGCAACGGCTTGTGCCTAGCACGTACGAACTTCCGCGGTGGTTTAACGCTTATGCGTAAATTTGACTCATTAACGGTTACCTCGAATATGTTGCTACATACACCATCGCGCGAACTAAACTCTGGGACAATAAACTTGTTACACAAGTCCCTTCTTCTTAGTCTCTTACTTGGGCCGAAGTAAACAATTTCTATTCGAATACGTTCTTGCCCGAGATAACAAGCGCTTTCGGGAAGGTTACTTCGTGATCAGTAATTGCAAACACGCTGGCTTGTGACGTTAGGTTTATCGATTCCAAGAATTAATCGGGACGCTGTTGTCAGTTATATTTCGTCGAGCAAAATAAGTCATACTCAAAGAGCCAAGTGAGTAATTCAAATTATTGCTTGGAAGTTGAGAATAAAGAAATTATTAGTTGATTTTGTTTTCTTAAGCATTTCACTTGTTTGTAATAGATGACGAGGTTTCGTAATCCTCGACAGTATTCAATTTTATAATATAATGGTTAACTTACTCATCATTTTCTATTGACAGTACATGTTAATTTAAAAATTACGAATCAGTTACAATGTTTGCATTAATTGCTCGCCAACTAAATGAGTTAAATATTTTGTCAAGTGATTTCGTTATATTTTAGGTCAAGTAGCCTATGAATACGCGATGATATGATAGGAACGTAATTAAGAATTACGTCAAATATTTTACGTATCAAGTGTACCAAGTGTCCAAGGTTATGTGAAGGTTACAACAGTTATTATCCACAATGTAGCTGGCTTGGACCATTTATTCTCTTTCTTATGGGCGAGGGAAAGAGGCTTCCCTGTTCCTTCCATTTCAGATTTTTCTTACTTTGGCCACACCAGCAGAGTGGTCTAAGCGGCCTCAATGTCTCTATTTCCATTTATCCGCATTCCTTTTCGCAATTGTTATGGCACAGCTGTGTCGTCCTTTGAATTCCTCTACTTTCCTTAAAACAGACCAATCTTCGGGAATATTTAACACGAAAATCGTGTAATACAGGGAGTTGAAATTTAAATACTCGAGTATGTGAGCTTTGAAGTGTGTCATGTAAAATTCGAAACCTGGAGCAAAGAATAAACCACGATTTTAGATGACAACTTTATATACGTTTTTATTTATATTAACAAGAAATGTTAAAATATTAAATATCTAAAATGGTTACTGTAAAAGAGACTTTTACATTCAAATAATAATTATAAACGTAAATTTTTGTCCTTAAAGGGACTGAACGTAACCAGAAATTTCATTTTCATTTATTATCTGAAAAATGTTTACGATATGTTCGCTACACGAAAAATCTATAAAGCCAATATCCGTAAGGTACGACAATTTGTTTACTCGTTATCTACTTTTAAAACCAGCCTGAATTAATGATCACGCTTTGATACGTTGAAGCTTTGTGACCAAGAGAAACCAATATTTAGTCTTCGATTGGATATTGTAGGTACAAGTGTACAATATTTTATTGTTCATACGAATTCTATACTAAAATATGTACACCTGATTTCATTCGCCTACTTCCTTTCGTTTCAGTAAGTGATAGTAGAAAGAATTTTCTAAGACTCCAAATTATAATTTAGAATCTGCAGTGATATTTTAGTGATTGTAACGTAATGTTTAAAAGAACCTAATAGTATTCTGATATTTAACATTCGAAGAGACCCGCGATTATTAATATTGTTATGTTTTAATATTAGTTCGTTCTTTCGGAGTTTCCAAAGTATCTTCCTCGCAATCTTCGGTCGTAGTAATTCTAAATTTAATCGTAACTTCTGACATAAACTTAGGCTCCCTCTCCTTCGCCCTAAGACCTTTTATGGTTTATGTATGCGTGCGGCAAGCATGAAGGAGGTAATAAAGGCGCCTTGGACAACTTTCTAAATTGTTCATACCCTCGAACATCCAATTCTCCTATCCTCAGGCGTGCCTTAACCTGGCACTCATGTAAATTCACGCGAGTTAATTCCCAGAGTACCGATGATAACTACAAATCATACAAATCCTGATAGCAGTTTTTAGAATTACTCGTACATGGGCATAGAATGTCATCAAAAATTCTTTATTAGATGAGACAGAATGAAGGAACATTTAAAAATATAATAATAAGATAATATAACTCACTATAGAATTTATTTACTATATTTACAAATAAGGAGTATGTAGTAAAGAAACCAAAAAAGTTGGTAGGGTAGTAGGATGGTACAAAAGGTAGTAAATTAGGGTACGAGCAAAACTGTATTTTTCATTACATGATTCTGTTCATTTATTGTGAAACGGTAAACAGATTGACATGGTACAAGGCTAAAGGAAAAATCGTGCTTGCATGGTAACTTAACTAGAAGTGGAGGTAGCATGCTTCCATTGCTCCTCGACAGAGACATCTCCATAGAAATTGAAATCTTGGAGCACACACAACAGCAATATGTTACGGAGGCTCCATCGTAAAAGAAGTGGGACGAAATCTAAAGCATAAATCGAAGGATAAACTGGACCCGACGAAGTGATCGCTTCAGCGTTTTCTTATTCCTTCTGACGTCAGCGATCGTTAAAGCGTCACGCTAGGAAAGACTCGAGGAAGTAGCATCTCGTGAAAGAACAAGCATCGCAACTGCTGGTCTACATCTTTCCGCCAATGCTCCACCGTCATCCTGAATAAGATCACGAAATTTACGGCCTACTTCCTCTGATGTAGCAAGCCATCGCTACGTCCGTGGACGTCGATTCGATTGCTTACTCGTCCGAATCGCGCGACCCTCTGAACCTTTATTCGAGAATCAGCCGAGCCGCTAACGCGACACCAACTATGCGATGTTGACGTTCGCGTTCGTTATTTGCAACATCTGAAATCAAGACGTCGAACTGTTCAACTCCAATCGAGGTGAAACTCGTTGAATCCAGGATTAAAGTCTGCCAGATCTACATATTTAAGCCAGAATATCTTTAATGTTTATATTAATAATTTTACTTAAATAATGTGATTCTTTATTATTTCGGTTTTCTTGGGGATGAAGACTTGTAAAAAAGAATTCGAATTATATGTTTCCATATATTTTATGTTTGCGTGAATAATAACACCAAAAACAGAAATTCCTACAAAACAGGTTAATATTTCGGGAATTTTTTAAAAGAAAAACTGTATAATGTAGGAAGTTAAGTCGAAATGTGTCACGTAAAATTTGACACCTGGTGTACAAAGATGCATATGGTTATAGCAGACATCTTCAGAATTGTGGAACGTTTACGTTTCTCGTCACTAGACTGCGCATATTCTTGTAATGATTGTCATTTCTCTTATGCATAACAGGGCGTCTGGAGGCAAGATTCTTTACCTAAAAACAAACAAATCAAACCGGGCTCTTCTGGTAACTGAACGGAGCGAAAGCTCTGGATTGTTACTAGGAGGGTCCGGTCATTATTAAATGAAAACAAAAAATCTTCCACTAATCATAAGTTGTTATAATGGCAGAACTGTCCCTGACTTCTTCAAATTCAAACAACAGCCCGTACTATTCTAATCACCGTATTATATTGTTTTTTATGTCAAATTTTAGAAGCATTGAAAAGAATAGTAATCATTGTTACTATACATGTTTAAAAGACATTCTTTGAGTCCATTTTCAGATTAATTAGGATCTCGTTATGGAACTTACATATTAATTAACGCCGTTTGTCTGCCACGCTAAATTTGCATAATTTCAATTTAATCTCCTCTTCTGAAGTTGTGTATGAAACTTAATTTAAATCCCATTTCTGAAGTTGTAGATGAAATATTATATTTTAAATCCTACTTTTTCTGCTGCAGGGAGAAAATCAAGTTAAACGGAGGTTGCAGGATGGTGTAACCAGTATAATATGGACGAGGTTATTACGGAAGTGAGTGAACTTAAAATTTCAGTTCCCGGATGTGAGTACATACTTTATTTATTAGTTTACTCAACGTGTGAGATGTATACTAACCGTACAGTACCTATTGTGGGATGGGAGATGATTTTTAGTAATAATGAATAGTATTGAAAGGTCTAACTAATACTCCCAAAAATGTTACAAAATGTATTTCTTCAAAATATAAGAATATTACTTATTATAATCACGAACAATCTCGTAAATATGTAATCACAAATGCTCTTTTTCCGAGTCTTAATCTTTACATTTAACATCGACTGGTCATGTAAAAAAGTGAAGATTTATCACCCATTTATCAAATAAATATAAGCATATAATTCCTTTCTTTCTGTGTTAGACCCTTGTTAAATAAGATTAGCCAATTTGATTACCTAAATGTGAGATAAGTTATACGTTTACCACCATTTAATAATTCCTTCATAAAGAGCCAACAGTCGATAAATATTCTCATGTTACAATATGTACACGCACAGTGCACGATTTAATCGCTTAAGTATTTTAATCGGTGCAGTCGGCAAGCAGACAAATAGTAGCCACGGGCTATTGGCAAAAGCGGGCTTGCGGCAAAGCTCCAATATAACTCAGACCATCTGATAGTTTCATTACTCTAGTAAATTCACCAGCCGTGGCGAGCTTCTTATGGATTCCCCTTCATCTACACATACAAACACACACAGTGTCTTTCTATGTCGGGTTCTGCGCGTGTATCTTATTCACTGGGAAAAAAAGGGAAAGGAAAATGTCAGAATAATGCATATACCGAAATCCCATGGCAATTTTAGGTGAAGCAAAATTGGTGGGGATCATTGGTCCATCTGGAGAGGAATGAGAAAAGACATCAAACTTTGTTTCGTCGAAGGATAAGCTAGAATTACCATGAACATTGGGTTCATTAAATACAAGTATACGAAAAAAGCGATGTGTGTTTTGGAGGTATAACAATTATTCATGTTGACTAGGACTTAAACTTTGGTTACCAACAGGGTCCTCTTGAGTACATTAATTTTTAGGAATAAAATATTTTAGTATAGGAATTATAGGAAGACAAATACGAAAAGTATTATAAATATTGTGAAGAGAGACTTACAATAATTCTAAGTGGAAGAGTCACGTGATTTTATTTTTGAGAGACGGATTTCCAAGTTTTTCCAAATCTCTAAGCACACCTCGGACGCCTCTATCGCGTAAGATGAAAGGACCACAGGGATAATATTAGGGAGTGAATCCAGTTTTGATGTCGCTACGTAAAAACGAGTTACCCATCGCGTTTCCTCCCGTTGTTCGGATGAAAAATCTTTGTGAAACTTCGCGCGTAAGCGTATTTGGAATACGTATCGCGTTTAACAGTTGCCGCGGATATAAGTATGCGCTTTTAACGTACGCTGCGCGCCTATAACGAGGCGTAAATATTCCCAGCCGGTGGCAGATGTTCTGTGGAGAACTTTATGGGAATGTGAATGGTCAGGGTTTATTTTTATTAGAAGTTCTTCTTTCATGTGGTGCACCTTGCTAGCCCCCGCGAGCAGAAAGGCACGCTTTTCCATCAGAAAATATTCCACCTTTTGATGTTCGGAGGCACTTCGCTTGGGGAACAACATTACGGGAATAGGGGTTATACACCAGCCAGGAGTACGTCGTTTACCACCTTCGTCCCTATGTATCGAAGTGGTTTGTTTGCATGCGAGCTACATTTTCGTACGCCACCGATCTGTCATGAAACACCGAATACTTCCAATAGCTACCCACCCTACACCGTTACACGGGTCTTTCAATTTTTGAAATTCTATTCGTGCCAGTTTACCTGGGAAACTTTGGCCCAACCGTTTCGTAATAACGTTGGGCCGAGGAAACTTGTTTTGGCGGGCATGTACTATGTACATAGCGAACAAGACAGGTAAACATTGTCCATTATATAATTCTATTATCGTGGAATGTTGTTGCTGTTAAAAAGTAATGGGGAAAGGGAGGACACAAAAGGGAACTTTGTTTTTTATTATGACGATTATGTTAATATTATGTTAATAGAAAAATGTATATAATATTGAAAATATTGTATAGAAGTATAACTTCTTATACGGCGTGAGTCCTATTAAATATTAATAAAATTTGTAATTAATAAATTTTTTTATATCTTTGTATATGTATATTAGCTGTAATAAGTGAACATTAATTTCTGACGATAGTTAAATTAAATATTGGCAATATTTGTTAAACATGTTAGCAGTTAGCACAATACTTCTAATGCTCACAGTAATCGTTAGGAAGCGACAATGGCGCGTTGGCTGCGTCTGTTCGATTGCTATCGTCGCGATGAAAGTTGGCCGTAATTCGCACCTTCTTCCCCTAAAGCCAAGCAGCACTATTTCATAAAGATTTTAATGAGAGTACGTAATAAACGTCTATGAAATGCTCCGGACGGCCCTCGGTGCTGGCGAGATTTATTTTATGGCTCTACTTTTCGACAACGACGTTAAATTCATTACCGCGAACACTTGAAGCTGGTGCGCGAATACGGCCATTTGCCGGGATTATTAGCGAAATTTCGTGTAATGTTCCAGGCTCAAAAACGATGTGAGCACGTGCTATCTCCCGGTAATATACCTTCTCCGGTGCGATTTTTGCTACATTGACTAACACTCTCCCTCGTAAACAACGGTATTACGATCGTACGTACTTGGTCGTTGCGTTTCCATTCTGACAACTGAGAATTTCAATTTATTAAGTTATTAGTAGCTAAATGTTACTTTCTGTTTTGATAATTGTCAATTTCATTTTTATTTAACAATATTTTAGCTAACCTTCTGTCTCTCATAAATCATAGAGATCGTATGTACTTGAACTTTACATGTCTAGTTTGATAACTATAAATTCAAATGTGTAATTTTCTCCCGATACACGCGCGATATAATACCGTGACATAATAGCGTACGTGCCATTTACTTGACGGCTGACGCACCAATTCTTGACATCTTCAGACGTCCCGAACTCTACTCAAAGTTCCTACGAAACTCCTTCGTGGAGTCGGGGCGTCACTACTTCGAATCATAATGGTAATTAAAACCAAGTTTATGGTGTAATCAGAGTTCAAATAAGCCGTAGTGACAGCTGTCACATCGGATGTCTTCCAAGAACTGCACAGACACTGAACGACGTGCACGTAGCTTCAGCCATTCTCAACTTCGAGATAGATCGCTCGCTATCAGATCCTGATCTCGATGTAGGAAACAAAAATGAAAAATTAACAGCAATTTATATGTTTCAAAAAACATAAATATTCTAAAAATAAATTGTTAATTTTAGGAGTATCAGGTATCAAAATAAATTTCTTTATAATTTGTATATTTATAGCACATTGTTAGCACTCTCTTACCAGAGAATTAATTTTGTATAAGTGGCATATACAAAGTATCTTTTGTAATAGATATTTAGGATTACTCCAAAGATCGATTTAGGACTTAAAAATAAATAAGTTCATATAAACATACGTCGTATTTGACCATGTTTGCGAGATACAAGCATGTCTCGTATTCTAAAAGCCTGCTATACTTAATCTCGCAAAAGGTGCTCGGAATGGCTGTTTTGCTTTCCAGCACGAGACTATACTCGTCTTATCATTGATCTTCTTATCCTTTCGACACATTCAGGTGTTACTCGGATTTGCTGGAAATCTTATTCAATTTTCTAACGGAATATCTCAATTTTGTAGTTTCACGTTCTCTAGACAAAGAATTCCAAGTAGCAATGCCAAGTATTCTAACAATACATGTTAGGATGTATCAAACTTGAAACAGAATTTTAAGGAAAGATTTGTTTTAAATGTATTTTCAATGTTTTTTATATCTATGCTCTTCTTCATTTTACTATGAGATACCTTTCTAAATACACTTCGTAGTTTCATCTCCTTATGCCTGGAATAAAGAATTTCTTTTATTTCTACTTACATTTCATTGACGATTCATTTGAAAGCATTAAAAATATTAGAAAAATTTTCCCACCGTATCGGCCATTTTCACTTTAACATAATTTTTATATTAATGGTGCATCCACATATTACATAATTACGTCTTGCACGTAGGCATGTACACTTTGTTACTTATGAGCAAGTAAATTATTACGCGTGTACATATCAACGCTGGAATCATCCCCTCGTTTCGGCGCAAATAATTTCTGCTGATTTCGCATGCAAGTAAATTGCATCGCTGTCAACAAGAAAAATCACGCGGTGCATTTGCAACGTTCATGATCGACATCGATCTAAATGCAAAATTCATCAAATTCCATTAATGAGACCCATTTCCATGCTGAAAGTTTCAGCATTCGCGTATACACATAAACGCAGCTAGCAGTCTGCGCGTGACTCCGTGTTTTGCATATGTTATCTTTTTAACATCATTTTAAATTGAAAAGAATTCGAAAGAATGAAAAGAATATTATATTAGTGATATGGATGAGCCACGTGCATGAATGAAATTAAACACATCAAGGATGAAAGTATGTTGCGATGTTATTTCAGTAATTCATGATACTAAATTTAGAAGTTTCACTATTATTACAACTTTTTCCACCTTACAATTTGTTTGATATATATTTCATTTATTATATATTCTTCACATTTCTATTTTATATTTCGATTAACAAAACAATATTAATCGAGGAATTTTAGTATATCATTTTTCCTTCTACAGAACGATGTGTAACAAATTATCCTGGAGAGATCACTTTTTAAATTTGAATATCATATTTTCATATTGGAATTCATGTCAATATGTAGTTTCACTTGATGAATATTTAAAATCTTTGTAAACTTTACGATGAAAGGACAATATTAACAATGTTTCTGAATCTAGCCTGGGTTAAGATACGAAAGATTCTTTGCACCCGTAATTACTCACACCGCAGTACCTAAAAATCAGCACAAAAGCGTTATGCAAGTCCCGAAATTGTAAAGGGCAGCCATACCGCCGTCAATTCTGTTTGAAAGCTTGTTATACTGTTTTCCAAACGACAGAATAGTATTTAATTTTTTAAAACACAGCTTTCCTCGGTTGCGTTGAAAAAAAGCTCTTCGTGGTTCCTCTAAGTGGAAGGTAGGCTCGATGAACGGAGCTCTCTCTCTGGACGCACATCTCATTCCTTCGCCATTGAAAGAGAGTAGCCGAAATGAAAGGAATCTGCGTCGTCTGCGGGAGGACATTCAGCCTCTTCTTAATGATGTTCGTGCAAAAGGTGCTCTTAGTCGGGCGCTGTGCTGTCTCACGAAACGTCAAAGAAAATTTCACACTCCGAGACATTTGAGACGCTCGCAAATACTTAAAAAATTTCCCCGCGAGTCGATGCATTCAATCTTTCCCACTACCCGTTAGAAAATACTGCGCTTGTTAAGCTATTTTAAATATCGACCAATTGGACACGATATTAGGATACAGAATTCAGTTAAATATTTATTATGGTCTGTCACTGTATAGCGTAGCCTATCTAACTTTATTATTTAAAATAATTTCTATCGATTTTATCATAGAAAAAATAGTAATTGTATTATATTTTTTATATTTAACAACTTACCCCTTTATTTTGGCTCAGCCCAAGGTGCATTAAAAGGTAGAAATACCATCCGAGCACTAAGGGATTAAAAACTATCATCAGATACCGTTGAAAAGGGACGATATCATTTTATGTGAAAAATCATACTTTCATTTTTCCGCGGCGTCCCAAACCTGGAATGGAAATGTTCTAATCGTAAAATTATCCCAGCGAAAGCGCGCGCAACACTGCACAAAATGTTTGTTTAAAATGCTAGAACTAGAAAAAAATATTTTGCACACGTTGAGGCACTGGTTGTACAACGTTTCATCGATAAATCAATAATTCCCTTTGGCCTCCAGGCGAGTGTAATGTAATACACCTACGCATAACGAAAGGTTCGCCACTCGTTCGATCGATTTCAGGCATTTTTTAATATTCCTCCCTTTTGGTCCCTAAAGATGCAATATTCTTTCATCGACCCCTCCTTCAACGTTTTCGTGCAACCACAGGGAGCGTGCACACGATGCATGCATTATCGTCTTTCGCTGATGAATAATCCGTAACGTAGCCAGTCCAATATTAATCGTCATACTTCGAATTCATGCAGAGTTCTTGGCTAGTAGTATCTTGCGGTAAATTCCCCAGAGATCGCGGTTCGGTTCACAGATAGGGATGGGATTTGCGGCACGCCCATCGGGGGCTGATGCTAAAGGAACCCGCGTAGTTCGACGCTATTAATAATATGCATCAAGTTCTTTTTCTCCTTTCTTTTACTCCGTGATCTTACTACTTTTGATGCGGACGGGTACCGTATCTCCCGCGGGTATAAGCATTCCATCGCTAATTCGATAATATCTATACCTTTCAACTTTCCAAGTGGAATCAATCTACGAATCGCTCCCTGAAGAGGGAGAGCAATCCTTGAAATAAAGAAATTTAGTTTCTCGGGAAATGGTTCTGCTGGAATTGTTATCCTCTGTTGAGTTCTTTGTATATATGACGGCATTTTGCGGTATCTTTTCTTGCTAGTCATGATGGAAAAGACAATTCTAAATGGAATTATTGGCTGGGTATCATTTAGCACTGCTATTTCTATAATGTATTTTTGGTTAATTATAAAATCAGTAAATATTATTCGTATTTTCAAAAATAGGCATTCGTATTTATTGACTGAGATCATGAAGGTGTTCGTTGATGTTCGTGGTGGAATTTGAAATTTAATTGGGCTTGGTATAACTTGTACGTAGTGTTCAAGCTATAGATGTGTGTAATCAAAGGCCACCCTTGTTAAGGGAGAGTTCGACCAAGAAGGAACAGTCTAAATTGCAGTTTGTTTACCTTCACCCTTCACGTAGCTATAACTGACACACGTGAGAACATGACCAAACGTCTTAAATCTACAATCTCGACCTTGTGTTTACTATTCACTTGCAACCAAATTGTAAAACGAGGACTCAGTCTACCAGGTATTCAGGTTTGGCGATTGATTGCTAATTGGTCAGTTTAGGAAATCTAAAATTGGTGTTTCTTCAGAAACGTCGTAATATTTCATTTAACAAATATTTTAAACGAAATAAATAGCGTCGTTTTTCAAATTAACACATCTAGGTTATTATTTTGATAATACAAAATGATATTAAATTTGTTGTTTTAAAAAGAAAATTTACGATCTTCGTTTGCAATAATTTGTGATTCAAAAGGCTGTAAATTTATCCCTTGAGTAATTGCAATCAATTTGCAATGAATTCGTCCTCTCCACATTAAAGAACTTAGTAAATTAACCAATTCATCTTTTTCACTCAAGTATCATATGAATTCATCTTTAGCAAGCCTGATTTTTTGACTAAAGTCTGTACGCGGTATTCATCAATCAAACTTTTGTAAGCCAAAGCAAACTCCTAATGTGTTCCATATCTATCTTAATTACCAAACTTGTCGATATTTACCCCTAAATTCGTTCACCTAATATCAACGTGACGAGTGAACGCAAGAAGCAAATCCTCTTTCCAATATTCGCTAAATTATGTAAACACAAGTACGAAGAATCGACAAGATAATTAGTTGATAGAAAAGGATGCTCCTCGGTTATAAAATGTTTTGTATATCCTACCTCGTCAAATAAACTCTTTTCAGAATTTTGCAGAAGTATATACAGCACATTATTACGTTTATTGGCTTTTTTTATCCCAGATTACGAGCATAAAAAGTAGTAAGCCTAAAATTAATATCGTAAATCACTGTGGAAACTGAAAGTAACGATTTCATAGATGGCTATGATATTAGCTCGTCTGGCAGAAGGTTCCCGCAGCACATGAAAGGCAGAGATCGTTCGGCTGAAACCTTTGATCCCTGAACTATGCGGCTATGTCATACCACTCCAGTGGTTATGTAGAAAGTAATTTAGTTATATCATCCTATGTACGCAATAAAACGACTCCCTCGTTTATTGTGCATGTACTCTGTTCGTTATTTCGAGGGGATTCGAAAATTCTATAAGCGTGCTGGCGTCATCACTCTGGCCAACGAGTTATGGAATTAACATGTAAACGCAGACAGGGCATATCACTTCGTAACAGTGTGATGGTGTGACAATTATTGTAGATATTATGAATATTATATATTATATAGAATGTTGAAGATATTTATGGTGTTTTTAATTATCACTGCAGAAGAGGAGACAAGTTGAACATTAATTTAACTTGAAGAGACTTAGTGGCTAACAATAAGGCATAATAAGATCTTCTTCCTTTGTCAATTTGAAGAAAATTGTTTACTGGAAAAATACCTGATAAACAGTGGTAGAAATCCACTGCGTTTTGAAAGTATAAATTCCAGAATGTTACTAGGATATATTAGAGTAGAGTACATAGGAACCGTTCAATGAAAGAAACTATTTATATTTAAAAATTTCACTTGAACTGACATCACGAATAACGAGAAAAGTACTCGGTTAAAAATACGTTGCAAAGTCATCTTCGAACGCAATTAGGGTCGTCGAAAGGTTTCACTGGCAGTCGCGCGTCCTGCAGGCGTGGACGCCATTCTGACGAAAGAAACTGGGATTTATCGCCCCGAAGTACAGAATCTTGGCTCTCTCCAACCCTCGGTAGCTAGCAGACGGGTCATAAACTCAAGAGTTTTCAGGTGGAAGGGGCAGAAATTAGTTTAACGCGTGGGAGCAAAAATATTCGGCCTATCGAATTGCCCAGACAGGGATTCGAAACTCGTATACCTTTCGCACGCCGGGCGACTGCTTTAACCAATTAAGCTATTGAGGTCGTCGACGGAACTTTTCTCTCGCAAAGTCTCATAACCGTAATAGCTGCCACTTGCAAACGATTCTCGAGGACCGATGCGCCAGAACGAAGGACTCGGCTAGAGGAAATTCCGCATCGTTGCCAAAGTTTCGTGTTTATCACCGAGCATAGAATTGGTATCGTTGCGCTTCCTTCGCGGTAAAGGGGTGCTACGGACGCGTCGAGATAGAGATCGTAATGTTGTAAGAAAACTTTGTCGATCGGATAGTTACTTAGTTGTTATTTGGTAATCACGTATAACCGTGGACGCAATCAAGCTTTCGACGGTTGCAACTCTGTAGACCGTTGCTAACAGTAGTTTCGAATCTTCTGTCAGTTTATGACTGCGATCGAGTCGTCTGCTAATTGATTGGATGATTATTGTTGTCCAGAAACAGATAAGGGAATAAGTATGTTGTATGCTTTTTCTTCATAAATAAATGATATGTTTACCTTACAAAGATAGAGAATTAATTTCCACGCCTAATATAATTTATTATTTTTCACTTTGGAAGTCTTCTACATACAATCTGTAATTACAGTAAACACGACAAGAATTCTTTACGAAGTACCTTGGAATCGTTGAAAAATAACATCGCGAGGCAGTATAATAAAACAACCGCTTTGTTTTATGTTGGACGCGCTGCCTGGAGGCTGCTGTACCGTCGCAAACGCAATCGCGAGGAGGTGTGTTAAGGATAAGTCCTAGTATTCTATTATATCTACAAACGGGGCCGTTTCTTAGCACTTTTGTTCGCGAGAAAACGCATCGGATAAGGCAACCATAGCAACACTAGGTATGGCAATTTCGAGCCTTCGCTAGACGTAAAGAAGTGTTAGCCGTGGAACCAATGTTGTTCACGGTCCGATACATCTTATCGACTTTACTTCCTATCCTATCTACGTGGGAAAACTCTCATTCTTCGGGTTTCCCCCTCTTTCCCACCATTCCTCTCTGTCCACCTTTCTGTCCTCCTTCACTTTCCGTTTACATGCCGTTTACTTTCCTCCTTCTTGCTGGGATTATTTTTGTCTATGGCTTTAAATCTTCGGCCCGGTACTTTCAAATAAAGTTTACGGTAGCGGTGGAGTTGATTTATATCGGGGAAAACGAAGAAACACGGAGAAGAAAGTACGTGTGCGTGCGCATCTGTATCATACTGGGTGTCCGATAAGATATTCAACCACTCCCACGCATTCACCAGGTTAACAAAAAATGTCACGAACGTCGCAGGTCTGTTCTGCTTTGATAAAGAAAAAGAAAAATCAGATATTGAGAATGACCATAGTGAAACAATCTACATATAATCATGGTATTTCATCGTTGATAAACTTTATTGCTTGATGACATTGTTTGTTCAGAGTGACCTGGTGAACAAGCGGGAGAAGGCTTCGTTGCTTAATAAACCATCGATCCCAAAGTGGGTATTCAAAGTCACGTTTGTAAAATTGATTTTGCAGACCGATGAAATTAATACAACAAATGAAAATTCGGCGATTTGAATACGTGTAAATTTTATATGAAATCGATAACAGATTTATGTAACCGCCTGGGAATGACTGTTTCTCTATAAGCATTCTCAATATCATTTTATATATATAGCTGATAAATAAAGCAAGATAACTGTTCGGTCTACGTGCTATTTTCCGTTTAGAGTGACCTGGAGAGGTTTGTCGAGTACCTCATCGGACACCCTGTATAGGTGTTCATCGCGGCACATACGGGCAGATATTGGCGTGTGGTAAAAACGTAATACCCTCGACATTCTGTCTTTGAATTGCTGCTGCAGCTAACCTGATCTATGCCCCCATTCTGCGACTACTGGCGTCCGATATTAGCCACACGACGTTCCTCTTGTTTCGAGAAATTCCCGCAGTATTGCCGGATTACTGAGCGCAACGGATACACGACTGCGCGAGTAAATGAATGCCATATTCATACGCGCCAGCTCACGGAAGAGAAATATCCGTGCATGGTTATCCGATTCTGATAAACGAGCCGCGGTCATAAAGCCGCCGTCTTCTTGTTGGGGCGAACGATTGTTCCCTTTTGCCGGGCGAACTCTTCGCCCCTTCGGAGGAACTTTATAATTAATTTTGTTTGGATCAAAAAAGTGAGTAATGTTTACTTTACTTGGCGAGATGAACATTACTGTCAGAAAGTTCGGACGCGACGTTACTCCATAAGGAATTAACGGGCGTACGGTGAGCTGGGTGGTTTTGAAGGGTGGTGGAGAAGTTGTGGCCAGACTAGCTCGTAGTGACCACTAAACGGTATTTATTAAAAATTGCGTTTATGCGATGCGAAGTTCTGATTTACTTTGAACGAAATTTTTCTTGTTTACTGATCTACACTTTCTAGACGCGAAATAAATGTGATTGAATTCTACGTGGACTTTTTGGATATTTATTTAGCAGTTTTTGATATTATATTCATTTTTCCTTGAATAGTATTAGGAGGTCTTCATTGTTTAATTATCGAGTAACGCTTTCTTAGTGTAAATAAAAAAACTGAATGAATTGTGATATCTTTTATTACTTCAAACAGAAATAAAATAAAAAATGATTAATATATTGTAAGTAAAAAACAAAAACGTCAAAATTTGACATTAATTTTTATTTTTAAGGAAGATTTTGTTCTTTATTATACAGCTAAATAAAAGCATACATTATTTGACAGATACATCAATAAGTAGAGAGAAAATAAAGTATTCGTTATTTTTATCAACAAAAGTTCATTTGGACTTACATTTATCCTCGCGAACAAATCTGGAGCGAAATCATTTTAAGTTTATTTTAGTTTTTCATTTTTACTCTTAAGAGTAAAACTTAGGCTCTTGACCCTCTATCAAAACCAGCCATTTATCACGAAGGAATCGTTTTCTCCCAGAAAATTGTTAAAGTTTTGGTCGATTAAGGGGTACAGAGTTGTTCCTGAGAGCAAAGTGCTCTCGAAAAGTCAGACCTAAATCAATTGACCGCGCAAGACTATCGATGGTTATCCCCACCATAACGCATGGCTGCTACTCTACTCTTTCCTTTGTTTCTTCCGGCTAACTTGCAGGATGAGTATGCATAAGAGAAATTAGTTGGTAATGTTTTCCCAAGCATTTCATTCATACTTTTTAAATTATTTATATCCACCTTATTATTACACAATTTAATTTATATAATCTTTCTCTATTCCATTTTATATAAGAATTTTTATAATTTTTTTCCTCTGAAGGGGACAGTCATTCTTAATGAATAAAATGCTTAAAACCACAATTACCAAATATATATGACCAAGCAACCTTCCGAAGCGTGAAAGCAGTTTCTAGCATAATTTGCAGGCGGGACAGTGGTTTTCAGGGGCCAATTGATTTTGGCCCAACTATGGTTGGCGACGCGTTATTTGTACACGCCCCAAACAAACAGAATGTGACGCGTAGGGAGAACGAAGCTCTTGCGTAAGGGTTTCCATCCAGGACAGGACTGGTCTATGCATATGTATAGTAACAAGAGACCGACGGCCACGTTTTGCTTCCGAGGGCAATTCTGCGCAATCCAATTGGTTAAACTACAATAATTTTTTGTGAGAAAACTTCGTTTGCGACACATGGCGCCCTTTGAACGTTTTTGTGCTTTCGTGGAGTGTACTATTATATGAAAATTAGATATAAATTCGACCACGGGTCTCTTAACAGGCCATAGATTGAAACATTTCAATAATCTTTTTTAAATTAGCATTTTCTGTAGAACATAAAATACTATATTGTGTCTATTGGATTTCTAATGACAAATGAATTAAAATAACTTTTAGTCAGTTAGAAAAATCGTATTTATAAGTAAATAATTCACAATTAATTTCGTAACTTTAATAGGAATTTCATTTCACTGAATAAATTTCACTTGCAACAACCATTTGTCTACGTTTGAAAATTTGTTGTGTTGGCCAACTGAAAAATTGCTTTCTACTATATCCAAACAATAACATTGTTACAATCACTGTTATTTAATTTCCCAATAACATCTTCGACCATCCACTCTTGGATTTAATTTACAGCCATCCCTGATTAACTAAAGTTGTCACAAAGAAATCAACCGTTCGATTTCGTTTTCACCCTCAAAGCTCCGATGAAATATCTGTTCTTCAAAACGCGAGGGACTTACTCCTCTTCGGTAACGTTTGTCACCGTAATAGCTGGATCGAGGGAGGATAAATGCGTGGAATCATCCACCGGAGTGACTACGCTCTTCACTTAAATTAGTTCGCATTTAGATACACGTCTTCCGGTATCTACTTCGCCCTCTTAGTGCCGGCGAATCGTAAATTGTGCTTTGCGCGGGAACGACCCGACTGCGAGCCCTTATCGTGAGGTATATACACCTCATAAAACAAGAGAGAAATACACTAGTTTAGTGTACTGTAAACTATTACGCGACGAATTCGCCTTCGTTACCACATCCCGCGATTGCAGTCATATAACAGGATTTTCCAATTTACCTATCCCCGCATAATTTCTAAATTACGGCAACAACCTCGCGACAGAGTTGTACTACTAGTTTCCTATTGAGCGTGTTTTCTGTGTCGGGGGCATTTTGCTGATGATATTTATCGCTCGTGATACGTGTTTCTCCACGAAATTGTTCGCACGTGCATGAGGATTAACGCGACATATTAGACAATATTTGCACGACGAAATCTTTCGAATATTTTATGTGTAAATAAAATATGTTGTTAATGTTATTAGATGTTTCTGGGTACGTCATATTTATCATGAATAAAAAATAAATGTACGTCTACTATTCGTCATATAAAAATTTGAATTTGAATTATTAAATGAAACGATTCACGATGGTCAATTAAAAATTTACTGACCAGTTGAGTAAAAGTAAACAAAATTAAATGTTATATTCTTAAAAATATATTATAGTACGTTTATATACCAGTGCATATGTTTTCGAATTAATTGAAACCCTTATTCTAAAATTAAACAATTTTCCTATCTATGCTTTGTTCCATACTCGATAGTTTTCGAAACGTTGAACCAAATAGGTTTTCCACACTCGACTTTGACAAGTGTTTCTATCCCCCCCTGTATGAAAGTTTGACGATAACAAAATTCCTGTCAAATATTTTTGTAACAACAACTTCATACGAAAATTGTATCGAAAATAGCGATTGTCAGTCAGGCATGTTTCTGAAAGCAAACAATAGTTAAAGCGAAATGTCATCGACATTCTTAAATTATTTAAAGCTCTTGTTAATAAAATTAATTTCAAATATGGATACATATTAAGAAGCATATAATTGTTTAAGACAATTGTATGAATTGTACAGAATAAAATTCAGAAGCAACCAAAGATTATTCTAGACAAATTATAAAAAAGAAAGGAGGAGTATTGAAACACTTACATCGTAATGACATAAATGAAGGATTGTATACGATTGATAGCAATAATAAAAATATTCGTTAAATCTAGCAAGTAGAAAAACTTGTACGTTTGAAACTATAAGCTTGGTCGTTTTATATTCTGCGAAGTGAAAGATGCAAATCCCACTGTAACTGTTTCCTACGAGAACTCTACGTTTCGCCAATTCCCTATCAGCTGCAGTGAATTTCGTAAGGTATTTCTACTGCATTTTCAATACGTAAACACTGCAGTATTTTCGCCGGATACGGACAAACTTTTCACTTAAGTCGCTTCATTTAGTTGGCCCATGGCGGTATACATATATATATTACTTCGGCAAGTTGTTAGTTGAACTTTCGGTCTTGCTGCACCGAGCCTCCTCTTGACCGTACTAAGAAGTTTCTATTTACTTACAACCGAAAGGGTGTGTTTCATCCGACCACGGGAATATTTGCAGAACTTAACTCTGGCGAACTTTCCTGGATTGTGCGTGACCAGCGAAATTAAAATAAATTTATCATTCGGGGAACTTTGAGAATTCCTGATGCTTTTAATAACCGTATTCGCTGTCTACATGATGTTGCAGTATAACGTAGCATGTAAACGAAAGTGTCGTGCATGTAGTACAAGGTTTTCAAAAAGGAGCTACAACATCATCTTTAACGTTAAATTAAATTATTGAGTATGCTCCATACCAATTGTTATTTAGTATGATCATGAATTTAGTAATTAGGATTCTTCGCGTATAAAATAAACGAATTATTTGTGCGATTCAAGCTCACAGATTCAGGATTCATCTTTCTATGTAAACTTTCTGTTACTCGAATCATGTTTTCCTCTTTTCGTTACTTATACATTGTTTCTCAATTTGTTATTGTGCAATTTTATTTGGATCCCAACTAGACGTGTCCACAAATGTAGATTCTGATTTGATATCACCGAACAGTTAACCTCAGAAAAAATTAGAAACATTGCTCCACTTTTGACCCTAATAGCTGTGCATGGATCCTTCGTTGCAGCGCAGGACCGTCTGAGCTTAACCTTTGACTCAGTTTCGAACGAAGCCCGGTATCGTCGGCGGATCCCGTTGAAACCTTGCAAAATATCCCGGAAGGCCATTGGCATTCCCCGAATGGCCACAGGATCTCCATGGCAGAAGGGAGGGAACGATTCAGGGAAGCGTTCCGCTTGCACACCTCCCGGCGGTACCGTGAACGCATTGGGTGAGGCATAGGTCTACGTTGTTCGTACAAGTATGCGCCCATAAACGCCACAACTTTGTTTATTTATGGATAGGTGGGCCACGTAACTTAGCTACAACTACTTTTTGCCGACGTATTTATTTGTTATTCCCGCATCGTGGGTAACTGGGACGACTGGCGCGAAGGTTCAGGCTCAAAAGCTGTTATTTACCGAGGCCCAGCGGCTACACAGGGTATAGCGGCAGTTTCGCAAGCCGCCTATAAATATGCGTAATGATATGACACGCGACGTTTCCTTCTGGTCATGCGAGAAGCAATTTCTTGCTCTTCCTCCTTCTTCATCTGCCAGCGGGCGTGATGCCAGCAACGAAAAACCACGAGAGATATAGGCGTAGCTTAATCATGTACGGGAAACTTTAACTCCTTCGCGCATTTATCGCGACCGCAGTTTCTTCTACTGATTTGGCAGAGGAACCCCGACTTTCTGTTGCGGATGACGCTACTTGATTCAGTGTCAGCTTTCATATGGGTGCAAACTTTGAGTATTAAAAACTTATGTGTCCATTATTGTAGATTAACCCATTCACTGCGAACTATGATATTCTCGAGAACTACGATCTCGTAGTTCAAATTGATTGCAATTACTCAAGGGATAAGTTTATAGCCTTTTCAGTCACGAATTATTGCAAAACTGTTACATCTACAAATAAATCAACTCGCATACTAGAAAAATTTTAGTTTTGACTTTACACTGGATATAAAAATTTTTAATGAATTAAATTTAATTTTAGTTTACAAATTAGTTGATTGATTATTCTATGAGCGGAGATGGATTCTGTAATTTACTCCGCGTGGAACGGGCGATGAAGTCCTTCTCGAACAGCTTCCTATACGACGGACGTGAGAGCACTGCAGCGATTTGTTTTGTGAACGTTCCTGAGTCTCTTGATATCATGTCAAGTACTTGCCCTTTTACTTCAGGTGTTCGTGCAAACTGCACCTTTATCAGCGACAACAGCTGAAGAGTTCTTGCAACGCGTCTCTAAATTGTCGCAAATGTTGCTGGGGCAGACAACATCGGCGAGGAAAAGCTTGCCAATACGGACCACGATCCTCTCTACTTTTCCTCACTTGCTTGAATATTTGCATAACGATATTACATAGTATCAAGAGTAACATGAAGCATCTTGCAACACTTCAATATTTATGATATTCTGCACGCGAGATACAGTGACGAATATTATACGTTCTTTCTTTATTATTGGCTGATGCTCGTATTTAAGGAATGTGTTATACTCTCAGAGCTGCAAAATACTGAAAAATATGACAGGAGATGGGAAAAAGAAGAATGGCAATTTAATTTTCGCCTTGAAATTCTTTGTTGTTAAAACATTCAAAAAATTAAGAAAATATTTGTCTTTACCATCGGCTATGAGTCGGAGAAAATTTTAATTAAATTCATTAAAAGTTAAACTTATCTCACATTCAACCATTTTCAACACTCTAAATATTGTTTTCGCCTTTATACGCATGATTCCAATAATATAACTTATTTACACATACTATCTACTTTCGTGAACGTTAATATTCCATTTCTGTTGACCAAAGAAAGGCTTTTCAGTGCAATAGCAATTCTGGAAAGTAAATCGAGTTGTTTATCGCCATTAAATATCGAGCATGCCGCGCGGTATTCGTAACTACGAGAAAGGAAAGAAGCTGAAAGTGTAATCGCTGTTTAGTCAGCCCAGCTCGCGAGATTATCCTCTCGTTATCGCGTTATTTGCTGGGCTGTGACATCGTCACGTTCCTATAGCCGTTTCCGTAAACGATATAAGCCGGGAAGAAAACAAACGTTTAGGACCACTTTTATACGACCTCACCTTACCCGCTATCGTGACCAAGTGAAAGATTGCTTTCATATCCGTGAAATATCCCCATGTTCTGCTTTCAGCGACGTGGTTCCACTCTGAAGACAGTACAGGCTCCTTCTTTCGCTTGGATGCATCGAAAATATTCTCTATTCGAAACCTTGATAGTTCTGTATCCTTCCTTTATACCATGTACGTTCTCTAAATACGTCACACAAAATTAGGATAGTTAGGATTAAGTAATTACAAATACTGGAAGGTCTTCATCTCACAAATATTGTGACTCATCAAAGTTAAAAATATTTGGGAGATAAAATACAGTAACTAGTTTTTCTCTGTAAAATTACCTCATATTGTAAACTTTTGACAGCACTTTCTATTGCATCGTTCAGTTTGACTATGTCTTCTTTCATCGACTGTCCCTTGAATCAGCCCTCGTTCCTAATAATTCGCTCCATAATTAGTTTCTACTTATTTTAATGTAAATATATGCATCATTCAATTAAACACTTGTTATTTTTCACGAGAAATTGCGTTCTCCTAAGCAGTATCTCTAATAAATAACACGCATACATTTTCCGTTCAACTAATTGAACTTTAGGTGAAACGATGTTCGCGTAATTAGCATACAAATATACGAATTTAACGGACGTGACGAAATAATCTTAATTGCCATTTTTATTGATACCTTCTTATCGAAATGTCACATCCACGGTTGGCCATTAATTTGCTACGCCTTCGCGGCGCACCTTCGCCCGTTCGGTAATAACATGTTTATCGAATGATGATGCGACTATTAAGCTAAACGCACACCTCGGGTAATTATGCAGCAGCCTATCGAGAGGGAAGCACGGATCGGTTAACATCATAGATATCGATGAACCCGTGCCTCTTCCAGCTCGCCCCACTGGTCTCTTACTCCTACTATACCCCATAGCGGATCTGGGCTACCCAATTACACGCTCATCTACGATCCGGGATCTAGGAGACGTACAAATTGATCTGTCTAGAAAGTACCGCGGGGCTCTCGAAGCTTATGGTTATAGACTTCAGAGAATATGAGGTTGCACCCTCCTGGAGTGCATTTTATTATCCTTCGTTATTTTATCGCTCATCTATTTAGTAATTTGGATTAGTTACATACAGAAATTGATTTTATTTCATTCAAAAGGTTCAGCATTCTTCTTTTTATATAAACTTTTTGTTCCTTATAGATTGTTTCTCAATTTGTTGGTTTATAGTGCAATTTTACTTGGATTTTATTATAGGAACGCTTTCGATTCTGTAGATTTACTTTTCATTGTAAAACTCATACTATGCGCACACTCATACCTATGCGCGCTTGAACACTGAACACCTATATACGGATTATAAAATGTTTGTGTTTTTCATCGTTTTCATTTATAACAACATACAATTTAGAGGATCAAAACCAAAGAAAAGAGAAAAACAGCTAACATCTGTTTCATAGCCATCCACTAATCTAAATGTTCATTTCAACTGTAACGCGAACAATTTGCGTCGAGGAGGGCAGCTGCGATGCGGAACGATAAGTAAATAGCTACTCAAAAAGCGTCCGATTTGCATATCAGACTCTGTCATAACGAGATTATTTTTAAGTGCTCCGTGAAAGTTTGAAATACGACATTATCGATGGGAGGTGGGGGATCACCAATATTTTGCATACCAAAGGATCACTTCCCTCGTAAAAGCCGTACGTCCATCCAACGGTAACGCCCTCGTACTTTGAAAACTTTGTTCAATTTTTCTTTTTTTACTTGACACGATCATTTTCGCTTATAAAACCAATGTTGAGGGATTCAGTGCCAGTATATTGGTTGTACTTGTCGATTATTCTGAACAGGGAGGTTATTTTGTGACAGTAAACAAATTTTGATTTTTTTTGTTCTTGAAAATTGATGTCGACAATGAAAATTTATATTTGATTCTAAACAAAGTGGGTATAATTTCAATTGAATATTAAATGACAAACGAAAACACTCTATTGATATTTATTCACAAATTGATTTGATATGACAGCCATATAAACACATTTTTAATTGTTGAACGTAAATATAATTTTATTGAATAAATGTTATTATTATACAAACACCTACCTACTATCTATGTTTGGTCATAAGAGAGAGTATGCACAAGATTTTGTACAAAATTCAAGAAAATATAGATATAGAAATCTCATGAACTGAGAAACTATAAAAATTATTGAGAAATTAATAGTAATAATACTTAATATATATCTATACCACGTGTGTAAGCGAGTAAAAAATATGGTGTAGCTAAAAATGCTGTACTAAATTCTAATCTCAATCCATCTTTCTTGCCACTACTTGCGCAATCCAACAATTCTTTTTTTCTGACAAATTATTCCGTTCCGTTCGCGATGCACTCTTTTAGCCGATGTAAATTTTTAAATTCTATCCATTAGCATACACGACACCGTTTCGCAAAAGAGCGAGTGCACTGGAAGAGAATGAGGAAGAAAATATTTACGTAATGAAAAAGAAGGTATTACATAAATTTACAATACGAACGGGCTTTGACGGTTTCGAATGTTACCATCGATGTATGAGGTAAATGAAGAACAAACAACAAAAATTCAACGTTAAATGGGCAGGGTAAATATAATGGTTTCGGACTGGAATCGGGTACAATGGCGGAATGTGCATTAACGTTGTTTAAGGTAGACTGAACACTGCCCGGTTACTTGAATTCAATAACAGAACGAATTAAAAAGTCTGCGTAACATACTGCCGGTATAAAATTCATTTTCCAATAAGCAACGCTGCTGTTTGTATTGCCAAGGCTATGAGACTGTATTTCTGTTGCGAGCAAAATTCCCTCCTGCAATGGCTCGCATTTCGCTGGTTTTAAACGTGATAAAATAATTACTATAGCGAATGTTTAGACGCACTGTATGGAAATGGAAGAGAATTTACAAATTTACATCGAGTGATGTAGTTTAACGCAACATGATTGTGGAATTCATTACGTAAATAAACATAAGAAAAAATCACCTTTCGCTTATCCAACCAAGTTAATCCCTTCACTGCCGACTCCTAGATATCTCCTAGTTCGCGTTATAAGTGTAGATTTACTACAATTGATCGGCGAATATTTTTATTGCCGTTGGAGTTGGGAATTACTAGAAAAGATAAATGAAAATTTAATGTAGTGTAAATAAAAATTATAACTTAGACGATACTGCATCAAGACGCTCTAAATTTGTCCGACAGTGATCGGGTTAAAACAAGCATCGTCGAGTAAAAGGACACAAAACTGTGCAACGAATTAACAAGGCCTTCGGTTTGTTGTCCTATCGGCTAATCTATTCTCGCCGGCGCGCGCAACGCAAACGTGTACACACTCAACCATGTAACAAGACCACTCAACGACACGCAACTTGTAACTCGAGTCTGCTAGGTGAAAAGGCAGTCAGCGCGTGCGAAACGACGAGACTTGGATGTTGTCGTAGCACAGGTCTTGGAAGTTTCCCATTATAGTCTCCCTTAACTGGCGCTGGGTTCCATGCACGTTCCCTCTTCCATCTCTGTCCCGCCCACGCCGGTAATTCATTATCTCTGTTCAACGCGAGCGTGCACCCTTGGACCCCGTCTCTGTTGGCCTTTCACGCGTCCCTGTTTTCCGACTCCTTTCCCCAAAGTGATGCGACGTCTATGGTGAACTTTGCGCCCCCCCCCCCCCCCCCAAACTATTCCATCGTTACCGTTGTAGGTTAGTTAAACGCGCCCTTCCCCCCGCCCCCACACTCTGAGCCACGGTGCAACCGACCCCTTATTCCTTCGATCGGTTCTAAGTCCACAGGATGCAAATTCAGGACGAATTTGCTCGATCCGACCAATCTTCGTTGTTCGACAAACTGCGCCAACCGGGAGGCGCAAGATGCCCGGAACGACGCAGACAGAGGGCAGAGGGATCGTGTCAGGATCGACTTGGAATTTCGGGGGCCGCATCGGCGAATCAGGCGAATTCGATTAAATCGGATTCGTGTAAACAAGCAGGGGCTCCGCGGGGGAAAGTTTGACGCTGGTAAGCGCCGCGGTCGAGAAAGAGGGAGCTAACGTATCCAGAGGTGGAAGTTTCGGGTCAGAGATATGCCTGACTTCGATAAATTTGTGGCCGAAGTTCGTCTTCTGGGTACATCTAATTAAGATTTTCGCTTAACGCGTACCACCCCCCCCCCTCCCCCCGTTCTCCCTCTCATGCAAACGGCGGTTCATGTGTTTGCCTAATTAGGAAATTAATTAGAAAGTTTCGCGAAAGATTGAACTTGAATATACGGCGCCGAGGAGTGCGAGAAAGGTAGATACTATGATTACTGATTGATTTTTATCGGCGAGACCAAACCCTGTGAACGCAGGATTTGATTTTATCTTGATATGATTAGAGAATATTATTTGGTTATGATTTTTTTTAAAACACTTTGTGAAAGACACCTTCGTTTAAAGTCAAATTTCAGTGTCTGCATAAATTCAAGTTTTCAAATTTAAATGAAACGAATTTGAAAGAAATTTTTGTTTATTTGGTGTAAATGTGAGGTATACGTATGTGTAAGTAGATGAAAATAGATCATCTCGAAGAAAACAATTAGAATATTTGTAGAGTATCCATAATATCGTTTGCCATTGATATATTAAGAGGTGAGTGAAGAGTGAAGTTAATTAATATTTCTTAAGAGACAGTTCTCTATTCTTGAAAAACACGATTTCTTTCTACAAAGAACATTTAGTATCACCAATATGAAATTTCCCTTTGATCATGTCAGCTCTTTATTTCAGTTGCTAAGTAGAATGAGAGAAGCATTCATTATGAAAGTGGTGCTGGTCCACGAACACGAATGTTCTCTTGCGATAAGAATGTTATGTTACTGGATCCATAAGTATTAGCAAAATATAAGAACACTGTGGAAATATTTTTCATGATGCTATGGGTTTAATATTGTATACCGTAACATTGTTATTGTGAAAACATAAAAACACCAAGTTCAGCAAACCACGATTACTTAAAAAAATGATCAAAAATGAAAACACACATACTTCGATTAATTTCAGTCTCCTTCTCACTTTTAATTTGGTTTCTCAACTTTCATTCCATTAAACCATCTCTACATGTATATTACGAGAATCATTTAATTCTATTGAAAATATAAACTTCCACGTATTTCGAAGACACTTAAGATTGTGCAACACGCCAGCATCGATGCCGATAAACATTTAAAAAATTTGTTAATTATGAAAACGACTCGACTCCATTTTTGGTCGCGAAAATTGCTAAAACTTGTTTCCCGGAGATCGACGAAAGCGCGCAACGAGCCAATCAGCGCTTATCAACTCTTTCGTGTCCATTCAAATGCAAAAGCTTTTATATCTCGCAACAGAGTCGAATGGACACCACTTTCATAATGAACAGCTTCGATAATGACGGCACTTCCCTGACGTTATCTGCTTAATTAGTTTCATTTGGTGACTCCCCGAGAAAGAAGAGGTCCAAAGATTTGGTGATCGATGTAGAAAGACGGTGAACAGAAATTATACATTCTTTCCGTGCGATCATATCGGGCCCGACGTTTTTAATTAACTGAAGTTCTACGCGGCGATTAAGGCTCACAGGACGATATTAGCGAGATAGCTGAAGGAGCGAAAGGTGGGAACGATAAGGTGGCTAGAAAAATAGGTTTCATTATTATCCGTTTACCTCGGATGGGTGGGAGATATTTTAATTTAGGGTGAAACGCTTTTCCTTTAGTTGGGAACGAGCGAGTAAATATATCAGCACCCGATAGTTTCGATATTCTGAATTTCATTTCTAGAGGATCGTAATAAAATTTATTTTTGCGTTGGTATTTAATATAAAGAAACTCGATTTAAAGAAAAAGTCGTGATAATTTAATCCATACATAATATCATGGCACGGAAACATCGATTTTTAGACGTTTGTTAAACGTACCAACCTTGACCTGGTACATGATTACGTTGATACA